>NW_004797548.1:268084-285772 GCF_000002075.1 Aplysia californica
GGGGCTTATGGGATATAAGGGATCACACGCTTACCTCACCAGCAGCTGAAAATTAATTTTGTTACCTATTGGTCAACAGTGGGAGGGGCCTACGCAACATGATCGGTTGGAGGGACTACCTAACAACAACAACAGGTGATTAGATTATGACGGCTCGCCGACAACGCCAGGGGCCAGTGCACAATTTTTGACAAAACGTTATGGAGTCACTCAGGTGGCCGTCTTAGACACGTGTATTTGCTTCGTGTGATAGGGGTTGTGTGTTAAAATATGGTGGCCGCGGCGGACAGGTGCCCGTTTTACACAGTTTAATTATATAGGAAAAACGCAAGGGGGGAAATGGAAAGTGGCCGTTTGTACAGGTGGCCGTCAGGACAGCTTTGACTGTAGTCTACCAAAATTAAAACCAGCTAATAGTTGGATGAAGTCCAAATCTGGCTTCAGCCGTGGCTGTCTGCCTTCAGAACGGGCCGTCTGCGGTACCTAGTAAAATCGCAGCCAGCCTCCCTTTCTCGTCTCTCTCCGACTCTCTTTGTATTTTTTTGTCTGTGTGTAGCTTTGCCCTAGGCTAGATTCTATGTCCATGCCCGCGGCTGTGTGCATCTCTCTGCCTTCCTCTCCGCGCGTGTGTGTCCATCAATTGCGTTCTTTGTGTTTCACTTAACACACTCACTGCAGCGGTGTAGACTGTGTTCGAACTTTGGTGGGTCATCATGAGAAAGTATTGACTGTCTAGTAAATTAAGCGTGCCCGAAGCCGAAGTTACCGTGCTTAAAGTGTAGTATAGCAAAAATTCGGTAAGAGCCGTTTCGCGTGCTTGAGTCCGAAACGTGCTTTAAAGCCGGTGTAATAAGCCAAAAATACTCTTTGCAATAAACACTACCTTAAGTCATTTTGGCAACGCTGAAAGCACTATCAGTAGTGTTTATAGCACAGACCTTCAAGCCAAAAACACTATTTCCGGCTACGCCAAAGACACTATCCTTGAGCCAAAATCACTCTATGCTCTATGCAAGAAACACTACCATTACCATAGTATAAGTCATATTGGCAACGCTGAAAGCACCAATAGTAGTACCGTTTATAGCACAGACCTTCACGCTAAATAAACTACTGTCCCGCAAAAAAACACTACCATCAGATGTACGTAAAGTACATTCACTACCATCACGCAAAATCCACTATCGTTTCAATGAGTTCACTCTCTTTCAAGCAAAAAGTACTGTTCAAGTAGATCTATGCTAAAAAAAAACAAGATATATCCCGATCAATGATCACGCTAAATAAACTACTGTCCATAAAAAAACACTACATCTAGATCTAGATCTAGATCAACCACCAGATGTACGTATATATTATTCTTAGCCTCAGGCAATATATTATACAATCACACAAACCTCACTACTTTCGGCTTCTCACGCCGAATTCACTTCTATAGAGACTTCAAAAACCACTCATATTATTAAAAGGATCGTATTGTGAGTAATTTGCAATCATCTATTTTGTGGATGAATCTTGCAGTTGCCATGGTAACGGTGGCCATAAAGGAAAATGAACCATTTTTGACATGTTTTTTTTATCTCAAAAAGTCAACACATCACAAGCTTTTTCATATATAAGACTTACAAACATCAATAACTTTAGGTAGAAATAAGATTCAAAAAGCATTTGATATCTTGCTTAGCCTTATTTGGACCACATCTCATTTAGATTTAAATCCATTCTTAAACTTCTGACTTAAGCAAAAAATGTACAGAAAAATATGATTTCGAGGAAAATGCAATTTTAATTCAAAATTTGTTCTCAGAAGTAGTAAATCCTTACCTTTCAAAAGCATTTTAGAAGAAATTATTCTATTTGAGGCATAATACTTGGGACAATGACACAATAGTGGCTAAACTAAGGATAAAACAAAAATTTGAAGCTAAACCCTCATTTCAGGTGCCATCTCTTAGTTATAATAGCCCAAGATCTACTGGTCTTAAAAATACTGGGATAGTGTTTTGAGTATAATGTCTAAACCACGAAAACAACCGCAGTAGTGTTTATTGACGAAGAATGATGACAGTGTTTTTGGCGTGGGTAGTCAATCTGGCGTGTAAGCGGTAGTGTATTTAGCATAGAGATAGTGTTCTTAGCGTACGCCAAAGTCACTACGGTAGTGTTTACAGCATGTGCAAAAATCACTATGGCGGTAGTGGTTATGGCATGAAAGTTTACGCCAAAACCCCTACGGTAGTCTTTATTGCACGGTAGTGTTCTGAGCGTGTTACACCTGCACCGACTGTACTTGAGTGTTCAGCTCCAATGCATGATGAAGAAACTGATGTTAAGCTAACAAACAGATTTAGTTCTAGAAATCAAAGCGACAACCCACTCACTATGCCCTTGACTATCTTCAACCTGCTATAGCTTAATTATGCAAGCCCACTTTTTAGCCCCACAAGCCACCCTTGCTTATCTTGTAATTTATTTTGTATGAAAGGAAAACAAACAACAACCAAAAAACCAACATACCATTGTTTATTTTGAAGAGCAATACGCCTTTAGCAACTTACAGTAAACATATATATATATATTTAAATGAAAGGTCAGTATAACATGCACACAGCAAAAAAAAAACAAAAAACGCATATACTGAGGAGATATTCAAACCCCGAATTTTTTTAAATGATACATTCCTTGTCACACACATAGTGTTCATAGCAAAGAATTCGTCGAAAACAAAAATGTCAGCAAGGGAAGATATCGCTCTCCTCTGCAACTTCACCAAAACCCAACTTTGAAGAACGCTGACAAGCTGTGGCAAAGTGTGTTCTCTGTATGAAGAGGAAATGCGCTGATACACGCACTGAATGTAGATCTAGGCGTATGTGCCTTCACACAACCACAGAATCTGGACACGCAACCGCCTTCAATTCAATGTTCAGCCCAATTTCTAGTTGTGTTTTTTTCAAACTAAGCCACCTGTGGGTTCGTTAGAAAGTAAATGACATAATTTCTTTCTTGTATTCGTTTCTCCTGCATCTTTGAACAACTGGTAACATTTAAGTCACATAAAATGGTTGCTCACATGCAGACTGATTGGACTGAGGACATGTGGTAGTTGCACTCGGAGCGAAAAAGGCAACTATCACTATCCCTCTGTCTGAAGTCTTCATTTGTCTGCCATCTTTGATGCAGGCACTGTCAGGCTCACTTTTGAATGAGGTGACTTGACTGCTACGAAAGAAATATCCCTTTGACAAGTCTAAGGGGTAATATGCAACCATCTCAATGGTGGTTTCAGTACGCCAATTTATTCTAAACCCCTGAAATCTCACTCCCTTTCGGGCTTAGGCATGTGAATATGATTTTTATACATGATGTACTGAATTTGGGTTGTACAATCTGAATCTGTTGTCAGATTTTTCTTCATGAGGTCAGGATTTTTAATATGATATACCACAATTTAGATTTTAAACATAAACCTCTAAAATCTCACTAGCATTTTTATAAGTATCAAGAATACAATTTTATTCCGTTAAGGACAGTTCATATTATGAAACATCTTTAAAAACATTCATGTGAAAAGTTCAGAACGAAACAAAGACATAGGCCACTTAAAGAGGTTTTTCTGTACCGATGGAGTCTTCCACATCGCTCACCTGAGACAGTTCCTAGGTCTGCCAGAAAGATACTAGGGCGACTGTGAAGGGAATTTTCAGAGACATTCTTGCTACGAGTAATTCAAAGGCTTTCAGTTCTTACACCTAGGCCTTCTGGTTTTCACTCTTGTGACACACAAGAAAGTTTTGACACAGATCGGTAAAAGTAAAAGGCTAACCATGCCTTTTTCTCATGTGAAACGATCATATGCTCTAAAATGAGTCATCACACATGAGATTTTTAAATGTCAGGTCCAACTAAATTTAAAATGCCCTCTTTCATTTTAATTGGTACCGCCTAACCTCTGATGCTTGGGAATTGCTTTTTTCAGTCCAGATAATGTACCAGCACACCAGAAAAACACTTAACACACTGAGGGAGGACACTTTAACCCAAGAATTAATTCAGGAAAAAAACCCAAACAAACTGTGAAAACAACTTTCATTAGTCTAGCATCTGCGTTTGTCGCGGCCGCGATTTTTGGCATTTTTTGGTCAGCGAATCGCTGCCGCGATTTTTGCATTTTACACACACAAAAAAAGACGAAACAACAAAGCTACTTCCTAACATATTAGACATGTATTTTGATGAGTTTTAAGATGTCCATGTGTATCTATTTTAATGTGAAGAATATAAGTACATTACATTACATACTATTTAAATTTATATTGCTGTTTGTCTTTTATTTTTCCCTCTTTGTTGTGTTTTAATTTAAATTTTTCAAAAAATTGTTCTGATGCTTTGTATTTCTTTTTTGTGTGTGTTTATACAACGTAATTTAATTACTTTGATGCTGTTCCTACCCTTTCAAAAATACAATGTGTTATGTCAGAGTGTGTCTCCACCAAATCCGAATACTGTACTGACACGCCCCAATTGTTTGTGATTCCACAATTTACCTGTAATATCCTGCAGGCCTACTTTTTCTTGAATCACACGTTTAGGGTTAAAACAGCCAATCTTCGGATAGGTGGACACGCGCCTACCGTGTTAATTGTTAATTGTTGTGGTTATGTCATGTATCCATGCTGTTCTAATTTGGATTTTATTCTGTTGTGAAACCTTTATTTTTCACCTTTGGGCGACTACAAATGATATTTTGGGTACTCAAAACAGAGCACAAGAAATTTTGATGCTTTAGATTGTTACATCTATCAACATACTGCTATATATACGTCGTCACAGTGAGTTGAAAGCTTGAAAATTAATGGCAACTTTTTTCATTTTTTGTGGCAACTTTTGGACAAAAAAATGGCAACAAGCGCAGATGCTAGATTAGTTTGAATAAATGATCATCAAACAATTACCTCCCTTTGAAGTTTTATAGCCCCTTTATTATAGAATAAAAAAGTGACATTATGCAAATAAGTAGCCTAATCTCCACCTAAGATCCCGGTGCTTGGGAGCAAGGACAATGCGGAATTTTAGCCGACAGGCCAAGGGAAGAATCTACAACTATGGTGACCCATATTAAGGCACACAACCGGTAAAATGGTCTCCATCCACTCTAAAATGAACTGGCGTGACCCCTGGGTGGGTTTATGACATATTCTGGTGAGCAAAGAGTGGTTTAAGTTTAGTAAGAGTTTTACGGCACTTGCAACACAACAACGTCATATAAGTGCCAAAGATTAGAGGTGTTACTTAGTAGTTGCAAGAGAGAATCAAACATAAAAAAGAAGGGGGAGAGATAAAGACGATAGATGTTTGATAGAATAGGAAAGAAGAAGCAAACATTACGCACAATAACGTTGTGACCAGACCATTTAAATTTTAGTCTATCTCGCAAATTTACAGCAGCAATTGTCAGGGAAGAGTTCAGAGTTCAATGTGATTCCGCCTGGAGTGAACATGTAGGCCCTATCCACACAGCGAGTGATGTTAGTTTAGGCGGAGAGCTCAGATGCGAGTAAGCGGCATGTTTGGGGTAAACAAACACATTGGTCAGTTCATACCTCGGAATGATCCCATCAGGGGCTAACATTGTTCCGTTTCATCGAGTCTTACTTTTACATGATCACATTCACGAGAGAGGCTGATCTTTGACGCGACGTGAAGTTCAATTACCTCATCTTTTCACTCTTAGTTGATTGGCTGTGTCCGTCAGCGCTTTTGTTCTGTAAATTATGATCTGAAATGCAGGATCTTAGCCAAATTACATAGATCTTCATAGTCATTTTTTTTTTTGGGGGGGGGGGTGTGTAAGTGTTTTACGGTCTTCTTCGGAACTGTATAAGCTTCATAGTCAGAGTAAATCAGAGTGGGATCTTAGGGGTGACTTTTGTAGAGTTAGAACTCTGTTTTCTTAAAGGCGGAAACCACTGTATAACACACTTGGTTAATTATCTAAAAATAAGAAGCTATTTCCTTTGTTTACAACAGAATGTTTGTTATTTATTAGAGCTGTACCCCGGTAGCAAACCCGCTCGTGCTCGTAAGCCCATAGTCCAAGTCACAAGCCTCAAATCACGAGGTCAAAACATCAAATCAAATCACGAGCATGATAAGTTGAGTCTGGCACAAACTGTAACCTCCATGGTCTAGCCTAAGCTTCAAGTCCACACCAACTAGCAATCCGCGAAGCCACTCATGTCAGACCCCCCCCCCCCCCCCACCCTGCTTGCAATCCACTTACGTCAGAAAGAGAGAGAGGGGGAGAGAGATACCCCACTCAGTGTCACTGCGCGGCGGGACCTAGAGCTGGAGTTTGCTCAATTAATCGAAGGTTTGCGAGCAGTGAACGGCCGTCAAGTCTCAAATCCCGCTCACAGCACAGCAAGACGTTTGGACTCGAGTCCTATATTTGATTTGCCTGCTCGCAACCTGGCAAGACTGCGAGTCCCAACACACCGGAAGTTCCCCCTGGTAGCGAGTCGGAGGCAAAGCAAAGCACAAGCCTACTCGCAAGCCTCTGGCACAAGCCGTCCGCTGCTTGCAAGCCTTTGATTAATTGAGCAGACTCCAGCTCTATAAATTCATACCACCCATGAAAATATCACGAAAATCTGTGAGTTCTGCAAAAACCTGCCCTGACAGACGAAAACTAACAACATATATATTTGGATTGAGCACATCAGTTTCGAAAAGAATTGACGTATTTTGCTGCTAAGCCTTTGTTATCATAGACAAGTGTAAATCAATAGAGGGAAAAAACTATCTCTCACTAAGCCCTCATACTTTCCAAAGCCTGCAAGTGCAAGCCTATAACAATTCTTTAAAAAAACCCAAAACAACAACAAACAAACAACACATCCCCCCCCCCCAAACAACAAACATACACATGCAAAAAGGACAGGCCTTCTATTGTTTGAACCTGTCAGACCTACATGAACTGACACCCAGCCTTGACAACATCAATTCCGTAAAATATACCAGACCTTTGAAAATATAAGCACTGCCCCGATAACAGAAGTCTCTTCCAGCATTCAGAACAGAAGTAAAAAACTACAATTCTAGAGGTTCATTGACAACCTGTGGGGCCATTTCCATGTGCTGAGACATAGCATGGAGACTCTCTGGTGCCTCTATGCCAGCTGGTACATCAGGAGCTATCACTTTTGCCACAACTTTGTCCTGCGTAGTAATTTCAACTGGAGATGCTTTCCCTCCGGAGCCCTCCTTTTCTCCAGTTTGTCCATCATTCTGATTGCACTGAAAACTATTTACAGTTTGATTTATGACTGACACAGACAATTGCTGAGAAAAATTTGGTAGGCTGGAGCAGCTTTCAGAGGTAATACCATCAGAGCACTTTGATGCAGCATTAGGTTTTGTCAGAGGAGCACTTTTATCAAGGAGGCTGTATCCTGAATTCAATGGCACAGACGGTGAAGGCGTTGAGCTCTGGGTTTGGGTGACAAGGTGAGTCTCTTGCTTGAGCTTGTCTACAGATGTACCTGGTGAGGCAATTGAGCTCAGATCTGTCTGAGCTTTTGGACTATCCTTGGACCCACCGATTCGCGGGGGAGTGATCTCTTTTTTAATGTTACAGTTCTTGTCTGGGGTGCTTCTCTGATCTGACTTTTCTTTTTGCTTCTGACGTCTCATCTCCTAAAAGGCAAACAAAAAAATATTATAAAAACACAGTCACTTCCTTAAAATCAAGCTTCCATCCATGCAACAAGCAACAGGTTAATTTTGACAAAGGAAAATTGTCGCAACAACTTAGCTCACAGTCACATCATACAACAAAGACAAGTTTTGACAACTGGATGTTCAGTTTGGTAAACGTCTTGTTTGTTTTAGTAAGGTTTTACGCCGCTCGCAACTGCATAAGGTCATATGAGTAATATGAGCGCCAAGAGGTGGATGTCAACACAGAAGTCCAAACGGGGAATCAGGCTTACTCTGCTCACCTCTCTAGCCTCAATAGCACAAAGTCTGCTTCTACTATCAAGGCACCCTGGAATAGCAGTTCACAAAAGAGTGACAAACACACAAAACAAGTAGAGGAAAAAAGACGATAGTAAGGATGAGGAAAGAAAAAGCAGCAGTTCCCCCTATGTTGTTCCAGCATAGTATGAGCATGACATTAATAAATCAGACCATTTACAATTCAACTGTACAAAAGAACATGTTAACCTCCCTTTGAAATTGGCCTAAAGACACCTCAGTCACTGGCACTTCCGGGGGGGGGGGGGGGGGGGGGGGGGAGATTTGGTTGTTTTCATGACAGTGAACAGTACGGCTTGGTTTGATTTCATGGTAAGGTTAATCTTTTTATGGAAAAATTTATCTTAAAACAAAACCCCAGCTATATATTTTTAAAACTTTGCGGCCACTTGGCGCAATAATGCCCTGGTGAAAATGATCCGCTCTGCATTCTGGTCACCTGGAACATTTTTGTTCTCCTGACTGGGTGACCAGATTGGGTATTTTCTACTGCTGGCTGTGCGACTGCAAAGTGTTAAACCCAAAACTGTTTACACTTTTGAATAAAGGCCAATGGCCTTTGTAAAAATTGAGAACTGTGTTGGATCAACGATGAAAAACAAATTCTTTGGATTTGTGCATTTAAAATATTTCCTTCCGGTCTCTCCAAAGTATGGAATTCTATAAGTAGGCCTATGTGCCTATAAGTCAAGGAGGTATGCCCAATACATAATCTAGTAATAGCAGCTTCATCTCTTCTGGAGAGGCCCAAACGTTTTCATGGGCCCAATGTTTGGCATAATATTTTGGAGTCACTGTTCCCATTCATTAAGGAGAAACAAATGTCCAGACTAGGTTATTCAAGAGGCGGGACCTCCGAGTTTAACGTCCATCTCCGAAAGGACCGGGCCAAATGGGAATTTCGTGTAAAGTGTCTTTCCCAAGGACACAATGTAGCCTCAGCTCAAGGCTCAAATCCCCGAACCTGCAACCTCGTGATTACAAGTCCGGTAGTGTAACCACTAGGCTACCGATGCCACTTGGCTGAGGGTTAATTTATTGACTGTTGGCTTGACACTTGCAAAAACGAAAGAAACCGAGGGGATGCGTCGCAAGTATTTGATCCCGAGTGTACATCACTACACAACACTGCAACTGATTGTCTTTTGTCTTAAGGGGAGGCGTAGACTCCAAGGAAAATTTCCTGAAAGAATGACTTTTAGTAGTAGTACAGGGTTTTACGGCGCTCGCAACTGCATAAGGTCATATGGGCGCGCGAAACACAAGTTGTTTGCATTCGAAATAGTTCACTGCACGGTTGGTTATCTTTTGGACTTTAAAATGCTTAAATGTTAAAATTCGGTGTAAATATATTTGCTATTTAAAACAACTCTTAAATAACAAACATTTTTAATAGTACGATTTCACTTTATAATTTGCCATAAAGGCCAATGGCCTTCGTAAAATTCAAAATTCTACTGGGACCAACGACGGAAAAAATGTCTTGCAATTTCTTGCATTTATAATATTTCCTTCGGATCTCTCCAAAGTCTAGACATTCGGTTAAGATGTGTCTAATGGTAAAATCTGTGTTGCATCCGACACAGAACGGTTTCTCATCTCCCTGTAGGAGGTATTTGTGGGTCAGGGCCGGGTGTCCGATGCACAATCGAGTAAAAATGACTTTGTCTCTTCTGGAGAGGTCCGAAGGATTTCGCTGTTTCAGTTTGGGTTTTATAACAAACAGTTTATTGTTTTTCTGTTTTTCCCAGTGGCTCTCCCACAGACTGGAGTTGTACTTTTTGAATTTATTTCGAAAGTCAGTCTGTGGGAGAGTGTTTGTCGTTGATCCCAGCAGAAGGGTTGAAGCTTTCTTCGCCAGGTCGTCTATCTGCTCGTTTTCTCGGATGCCCACATGGCAAGGTATCCATGCGAACATGATGTTTTTTCCTGTCTCGGATAGTGTGTGAATTTTCTGTTGTAGCGTCAGAAAGGTTTAGGAAAGATTTGTTTGGAGAATCTCCTACGGAGTCCAGTGCCATGTCAATGGCAGTGGCCTCCGCAGAGAAAATGGAGACTTCGGGATGGAGTCTCCTCTGGTGTGTACTGTTGGGAGATAGGGCTGTGGCGCCCACTTCATAGTCTTCTTTGGAACCATCCATGAAGATGAGCTCCGCACCGGGGTATTTATCTATTATTTTTTTGAATTCTGCTTTAAAAGTTTTGGAGTTTGTGCTTTCTTTGTTGTGTGTGGTCAGCTGAAAGTCGACTTTTGCCTTGGTGAGGTGCCACGGAGGGAGGTCGGGGAAAAGAAATTGTTGGATGTCTTGTTTGGAAAAGTGTAAGTTTTTGAGGTCCTCAAGGATTCTGAGGCCGAAGGGTTTGACGAGTTTTTCGTTGTTTTGGAATTTGTTTATGGTTTCTGGGTTTGTTTTAAAAATGCAGTTGGGCGCTGAATTTTCCGGTGTTGAGCTCTGTTTAATTGCGAATTGTAGTAAGAGTTGTGTGCGTCTGAGTGAGAGTGGTGGTATGTTTGCCTCGACCTGGAGGCTCTCCACCGGAGAAGTACGGAAAGCCCCCAGAGCGAGGCGGAGTCCTTAGTTTTGTACTGGGTCTAGCATTTTTAAGATGTGTGATTTTGCTGATCTGTAGACTTGACAGCCGTAGTCAAGCCTGGACCGGACAAGGGAGATGTACAAGTGGAGAAAGTGTTTTGAGTCCCCGCCCCACTCCGGATGCGATAGAACTTTCAAAGCGTTAAGCGCTTTCTGGCACCTCACACGAAGGTCTTTGATGAGTGGTAGGAATGTGAGTTTTTTGTTGAAAATAACGTAGAGGAAACGAGCTTGGTCCTGGACGGGAATCCTTTCCCAGTATAGTGTCAAATCCGGCTGCAGCACACGTCTGCCTGATCGGCAGAAGTGTACTGCAACCGTCTTTGACGGGGAGAACTTGAAACCGTTATTGTTTGCCCACTTTTCGAGTTTGTGCAGCTGCGTTTGCAGCTGCCTTTCCATAAATCTCAAATGGGGATTTTTCGAACGGCAGCATATCAAAAAGTCGTCAACGTATAACGAGCTGCCTATGGAGGGTTTTTACGATGGAATTTATTTTACTTTCGAATAGGAAAGGAGAAAGGATGCTCCCCTGGGGGACTCCTTCCTCCTGTTGGTACTTCCAGGTTGTGTCGAAGGCTCTTTCTAGGAAAAAAAAAGATGGCGATCATGTGGCCTCTTTCAGCGAACGTCTCGCGTATAAAGGTCTCCAGGCGGACCAGGTGATCTAGAGTGGATCGGGTTTTCCTGAATCCGCACTGGAGACCGCTCAGCAAGCCCGTCGTTTCCAGAAACCACATGAGTCGCCTGTGGATCATTTTTTCAATGAGTTTGCAGAGACAGCCCGTTAGTGCTATTGGTCTGTAATTGGATGGGTGTGTGTGGTCCTTGTTTGGTTTGGGTATTGGAATGACAGAGGCCACATGTCGTTGTATATGTATAGTACGAGTGTGAGTGTTTCTGAGGGTAAGTGGGTAAGTGTCTAATGATCTGGTTGTGAATGTCATCCGGTCCCGGGGCTGTATTGCCCAGGTCCGAGATGCACGATGTTAGTTCGTCTATTGTGAAGTCTGCATTGTAGGTTTCAGTGTTGTTTGAGTGGAAGTTTAGGTGTTGTTTCTCTCTGTTAGTTTTGATGTTTTGAAAGGTGGTGTTGTAGTTTGCTTGGGATGAGTTTTTGGCGAGAGATGTAGCTATTGTGTTTGCGATGTCTACTTGCGTTTCAGCTGTGGTTCCATCCGGCCTATGGACGTGCCGAATGGTGTCTGTGCGTCTACCTAAGAATTTTTTAGCAATTTTTAAAACTTGGTTGAGTGGTGTCTGGCTGTTGATTTTGGAGATGCATTTTTTGAATGATTGTCTTTTACTCTCCCTGAGGCATCTATGTGCCACAGCTCGAGCCTTTAAATAGTTTATCTTGATTTCTGTGGTGGTGTTGTTGACCGCTTTTCGATATGCTGCCTTCTTTTTCTTTACTGCATCCTCACATTCCCAAGAGAACCAGATCTTGTTCCTCCGGGGTTTTGTTTTTGTTTTTGGTATGTGTTCGTGGTATATTAAAAGCTTTTCGTGGAATTTATTGTAGTTGAGGTCGAAATTGGGATTAAGAATCTGGGAACATTGATTGGCAAACCCGTCCCAGTTTGCTTTTTTGAAGTTGAAGCGTTCTGGGATCGGGTCGTTTTGGAGGCTATTGTTTTTTAGGAGAATTGGGAAATGGTCCGTACTGTCATCCAGCACAGACCACTCAAGATCTGGGACTAGGTCAGGGGTACAAAAGCTGAGGTCAAGGGATGAAGTGCCATTAGTGGCTCTGTTTCTGTAAGTTGGGGATCTATCATTTAAGAGACAGATGTTATTTTGAAATAAAAAGTTTTCTATTATTTTTCCTTTCTGGTCTGTAGGTTTGTCTCCCCAAAGGGGGCTGTGGGCATTGGAATCACCTAACAAAATAAAGGGTTTTGGGAGCTGAGCCTTTAAGTCATTTAGTTGGGTTATTTTGAGGGGGTAATTTGGTGGGATATAAACTGAGCAGATCGTGATTGGTCTGTGCAGGGTGACCCGTACGGCAATAGCCTGGAGGGTCGTCTTAAGATGTACTTGTCTATGGAGTGTGTTGTTGTCGGTGTCGATGGTGGTACCACCGGAAGCAATCTGGTTCTCCGTGTGAATGTGATGGTACGCAGTAAATCCTCTTCAGTCTATGGTTGAAGCCGGGGCAAATTTTGTTTCTTGAATACAGGCCACCCGTGGGCACAGTGTGGCCTGTAAATGTTGCAAACCTGCAATGCAAGGTCGGATTCCGCCGGCATTCCATTGCAGGACCGCCATTATGATTTTTTAGTTTTTATTTTGGAGCTCAAAGGCCCCGGCTTCGAAGAAACACTCTGACTCCTCCTTGCGGGGGAGGCAGAGTGTTTTCTAGGTTGCCGTCCTGGATTGGACGGCGGTCTAGTGGGGGATTTGGAGGAGTGACAGACTCCGCCCTTCCCGGGGTCAGGCCGGGGAGGGGGGTCGGAGCTGTCTTCCTCCATTGGTTGGTGGTGGGGTAGGGGGGTGTCTGCTGGAGAGGGAGGGGGAGGTGGAGCAGACGGAGGGAGCTGGGAAGAGGGGGAAGGGTGCACCTCACGCTCCATCAGAGGGATGAGGCGTGAGGTGGAAGAAGAAGAAGAAGAAGAGGAAGAAGAAGAGGAAGTGATAGAGGAGGGGGGAAGGGGAGGGGGAGGAGAGAGGGCGGAGGGAGAATCCACCCTGTCCTCCCCTAGAACCTCAAAGCGGTTTGTCAGAGGTATCTCGGTGGAAGGAAGAACCTTTTTAGTTTTAGTCACAGAGACATGCCTGTTGACCGTGGGCTTTGGGAGGTCAGCAGTAGAAGGACTTGCCGACCTCGTGGCTTCCCGTGCTACCTTTGCGTATGACCGGCCAGGGACCGGGGTCACATCTGGCGGGGAGGTAGCTTTGCGGGCCTCCTAAAACGAACAGCCATTTCGTACTTTATACTCCTGGATTGCGCGTTCTTGGATCTAAGTCGGGCAATCCTTACTAAAGGCTGTGTGCTGGCCGTGGCAATTGGGGCAACAAGGACTAGCCTTGCATTCCTTCTCAGGATGCCCGGTCTTGCCACAACGAGGACACACGGCTGCGTGTCGGCATCTCGACTATGTCCGAACTTCTGACACTTGAAACAGCGCAGAGGGTTCGGTACATAGGGTCGCACGTCTAAGACCAAGTACGATGCCCGAACGGTGGCTGGAGGGCGACACGAATCAAAGGTCAGGATGACCGTGTTGGTTTCGAGGGTGGTCTCCCCCCGTCGGAGAGTAATCCGGCGGGCGTCAATCAAACCTTCGCAGTTTGCCACAATTTCCTCCATGCTGCAGCTTCGGTATTTCATGGCTGCGAACGACGCCCTTCGAGCAGTTCAACTTCTGGTATCGTTCAGAACCTGTCTTAGTGCATCTCCCGTCTTGAACAGATTCACATCAGTGATCTTCTTCTGTGCGTCTTCTTTGCAGCTGATGGCCACGTACGGCTGCTTCGGAAGCTCCCTGGGAGAAGGGAGAAAAGAGGCAGACGTAAAGGTCCTTTTTCCATATTTGAAGTTTTTGCTCGGCTCGGCGGCCGCACCCGCTTCCGCGAGCCGAGACTTTTTGACGTTGGGAGCTGGGGAAGGGTCTTTTTGAGTTTTAGAATCCATGAAAGTGTTCTATTTGATTCAACTCCGGGGCTCCCCGCCCACCATGGAGCCCAACAAGGGGACACATTGCTCGGATGACCAGAGCTGTGCCAGGGCTGCCCCGGAGCTGTACTCTCAATGAGAAAGTACAAGACCCTCCCGTCAAGATTGACCCAGGGCTTGATGGGGTTTCAGCTCTCAACCGATTGAGTGGCATGGGCCGTGCCACCCTCCCGTCTAAGAGGAAAACCTGGGCCAAAGAGGTGTGTTGGCGAGGTACAGTCCATGGACTGATCTCACCTCAACCGCCAGGTACCCGGTTTCCCTCCGCACGGGTCGCACCTCACGGTCAACGAGGCGCCCACTCTTTGGGATGGGTGACCTCTCGTTTTGCTGCACATGAGGTCAGCAGTGGTAGGAAAGATAGAAGAAGAAAGAAAGAAGGAAGGAGAAGAGGAAGATACACCAAAGTAAGTGTTGCACACGGATCCCAGAGGGCTGGGGTCCGTGTGTGACACTTCGCCTTTGAGGGGGTTGCACCTTCTGCAGACGAAGCAGTGGGTTTATTTATATCCCCCCGACCCACTGGGGGTTGCTGAAAGCTGTGTGCTGGCCGTGGCAATTGGGGCAGCAAGGACTAGCCTTGCATTCCTTCTCAGGATGCCCGGTCTTGCCACAACAAGGACACACGGCTGCGTGACGGCACCGTGACTGGCTATGGCCGAACTTCTGACACTTGAAACAGCGCAGAGGGTTCGGCACATAGGGTCGTACGTCGAGTACCAAGTAAGATGCCCGAACGGTGGCTGGAGGGCGACACGATTCGAAAGTGAGGACAATCGTGTTCGTTTCAATAGTAGTCTCCCCCCGCCGAAGAGTAATCCGGCGGGCTTCGACCACTCCCTCACAGTGCTCCACAATCTCTTCCATGGAGCAGCCTTTCAGCTCATGGCTGCGGACCACGCCCTTCGAGCGGTTAAATTTCTGGTAGTGCTCGGACTTACATGGAATACCGCCGAAGGTCGTGGTATCCAGGAGTTTGGTCACTTCGTTCTCGGTTGCGCACTTGACAAGGAGTGCACCACAGGAAAGTTTCTGTACACATGTGGGAATGTATCCCAGAACTTTCCGTAGTGCATCTCCTGTCTTAAAGAGGTTGAGATCGGTAATTCTTCTCTGTGCGTCTTTTGTACTGGAGATGGCCACGTACGGTTGCCTCAGAAGCTCCTTGGGAGGAGGGAGGAAGGAGGCATCGGTAAAGGTCCTTTTACCATTTTTTAAACTTCTGCTCGGCTCGGCGGCCGCACCCGCTTCCGCGAGCCGAGACTTCTTCACGTTGGGAGCTGGGGAAGGGTCTTTAGGGTTTTTAGAATCCATGAGAGTTTTCTATTTGCTTCGACTCCGGGGCTCCCCGTCCGCCATGGAGCCCAACAAGAGGACACATTGCTCGGATGACCAGAGCTGTGCCAGGGCTACAAGTTACTAATATTTCCCAATGTTCTCACATAGATCCCCAGAATAGATTTTAAAGCACTTGTATGCCAAATTTGAAGCTTCTAGCTTCAGTAGTTTTTTGAAAACTCCTTTGGACCAAAGAGGTCACATATGTCCAAAAGCAGATTGAGAAAAACAGACAAAAAACAGGAATTTTTAAAATGGATTTTCAGTGCAATATTATGTACTTTTCAAATGCCCTTTTAGGTCATTATGGGTGTTTTTTCAACAGTTTTATCATTGTGACCTGATAAAACAGATGTCAAAGGATGTTTTTCCGCAAAAAACAAAAGTTCGATAGTTAGAAAAATGTTATCGACATTAGCTGGGATCGCTGACCTGGGTCTTCTCTTAAGTTTCAAACTTATCTGGTTTTTTTGGTGTTTTTTTATTTTATTCTCTCATTGGTCTGTCCTGCAGACAACACAAAGACGCAGGAACTTTTTAACACCTTCTCAAACCAATCGCGACAACAATGTTTCTTGTCATATCTCCTTTTTTAATAGGCAGCCAGTATTTTCACGACATGTCGTGGGAAAAAAATCGTATGCGCATTTTCACCATCTGTTGTGGAAAGAACAAGGCTATGTGTGTTTTCACGACCTGTTGTGGAAAGAACAAGGCTATGTGTGTTTTCACGACATGTCGAAGACATACCGGCTCTTACCACAGAGGTCTAACCCTAGGCCTATTTGCTAAAATACTCTTTTTTTTTCTTCAGTACATCTATATCTAGATTCCGATTTTGGACCTGTTCTAGTTCTACCAACATTCCGATTTAGGTGTCAAAACTACCGGATTTGCGATGGGTGCCGAGAGTGCTTCCAATTTTCCCTTGCGAAATCCGAAGCCTAGGCCTACATCCCAAAATTCTGTATTTGCTGCATCATCATCTATGTCGCAACGAGTGTTTTAAAAAAGACTTTGGAGAGAGAGAGAGAGAGAGAGAGAAGGGGGGGAGGCACTTGCCTTTCTAGCTTCTCGGATGATAGATCTGAATCTAGAATCTAAACCTCGGCAGTTAAATTGTAGGCCTACTTGCACGCACTCGACCATTGTCCCTCTGTGCGTCTTGGTCGTGAAAATAACGGCTACCAAAATAAAGATTTTTTTAATAAAGTGAAATTGTGCTCTGGTTTTGGTATTCGACAATCGAACGTATAAACAATTGTGGAAAATTAGAGCATTTAAAATTATATAGGCTTGGTGACAGTACCGTCAGGATATATATTCCCGGATTTGCGTAGCCTACTGCTAGGAATGCGATGACAAATGGAATAGAAAGGCCCATTCCACGTCGTGTAGGTTACATAGTTCTGAGCTCTACTTTCATTTCTCTTGAAGAAGAGTTTTTTTTACAAGTGCAAGAACATGTAAAAAAAAAAGCGCAGGTACAAATAGATCTATGTGACAATAGGCTTGAGTAGGCGTAGATTCTAGGTCTAGCCATCGCCAGCAATCGTTCACCGCTTAGCAAAAGAGAGTTCTGGGGATTAAATTCTAGTAAGGGGTAGGCCTAGATCTAACTAAGTAAGGAAGACTTAAGATCTAACCTAGAATGAAAATGTTAATCTGTATATGATTTCAACCCTCTAAATTGATGTTACAAATAAAATATACCACCAAAAAACTATAAAATCAAGACTTAGTGCAGTGTCTCTGCTCGTGCTGTCGTAGCTTCCATAATACTAATGTTTACAAAAATTAAGAACAGGATGAGCTTGAAGTGTTTCGACTCGTCTTTGATTGTTTTGTTCTTGGTGGTGACTGATTTTCGAGGAATTTTTGCTGAAAACATACTTTGTACTGCAGTACTTCCAAAATTCTTTCTCAAACTCACGATACGCTTTAAAAATTCACCCCACTTCGAAGGGATGGGATCCGCCGTTCTTATTGAGAGAGAGAGAGAGAGAGAGAGAGAGAGAGAGAGAGAGAGAGAGAGAG
>NW_004797548.1:285872-349558 GCF_000002075.1 Aplysia californica
GATTTGGTTGTTTTCATGACAGTGAACAGTACGGCTTGGTTTGATTTCATGGTAAGGTTAATCTTTTTATGGAAAAATTTATCTTAAAACAAAACCCCAGCTATATATTTTTAAAACTTTGCGGCCACTTGGCGCAATAATGCCCTGGTGAAAATGATCCGCTCTGCATTCTGGTCACCTGGAACATTTTTGTTCTCCTGACTGGGTGACCAGATTGGGTATTTT
The DNA here is from genome assembly GCF_000002075.1 of Aplysia californica. Taxonomy (NCBI): domain Eukaryota; kingdom Metazoa; phylum Mollusca; class Gastropoda; order Aplysiida; family Aplysiidae; genus Aplysia; species Aplysia californica. The sequence goes on from NW_004797548.1 coordinate 286,098, forward strand.
CTACTGCTGGCTGTGCGACTGCAAAGTGTTAAACCCAAAACTGTTTACACTTTTGAATAAAGGCCAATGGCCTTTGTAAAAATTGAGAACTGTGTTGGATCAACGATGAAAAACAAATTCTTTGGATTTGTGCATTTAAAATATTTCCTTCCGGTCTCTCCAAAGTATGGAATTCTATAAGTAGGCCTATGTGCCTATAAGTCAAGGAGGTATGCCCAATACATAATCTAGTAATAGCAGCTTCATCTCTTCTGGAGAGGCCCAAACGTTTTCATGGGCCCAATGTTTGGCATAATATTTTGGAGTCACTGTTCCCATTCATTAAGGAGAAACAAATGTCCAGACTAGGTTATTCAAGAGGCGGGACCTCCGAGTTTAACGTCCATCTCCGAAAGGACCGGGCCAAATGGGAATTTCGTGTAAAGTGTCTTTCCCAAGGACACAATGTAGCCTCAGCTCAAGGCTCAAATCCCCGAACCTGCAACCTCGTGATTACAAGTCCGGTAGTGTAACCACTAGGCTACCGATGCCACTTGGCTGAGGGTTAATTTATTGACTGTTGGCTTGACACTTGCAAAAACGAAAGAAACCGAGGGGATGCGTCGCAAGTATTTGATCCCGAGTGTACATCACTACACAACACTGCAACTGATTGTCTTTTGTCTTAAGGGGAGGCGTAGACTCCAAGGAAAATTTCCTGAAAGAATGACTTTTAGTAGTAGTACAGGGTTTTACGGCGCTCGCAACTGCATAAGGTCATATGGGCGCGCGAAACACAAGTTGTTTGCATTCGAAATAGTTCACTGCACGGTTGGTTATCTTTTGGACTTTAAAATGCTTAAATGTTAAAATTCGGTGTAAATATATTTGCTATTTAAAACAACTCTTAAATAACAAACATTTTTAATAGTACGATTTCACTTTATAATTTGCCATAAAGGCCAATGGCCTTCGTAAAATTCAAAATTCTGCTGGGACCAACGACGGAAAAAATGTCTTGCAATTTCTTGCATTTATAATATTTCCTTCGGATCTCTCCGAAGTCTAGACATTCGGTTAAGATGTGTCTAACGGTAAAATCTGTGTCGCATCCGACACAGAACGGCTTCTCATCTCCCTGTAGGAGGTATTTGTGGGTCAGGGCCGTGTGTCCGATGCGCAATCGAGTAAAAATGACTTTGTCTCTTCTGGAGAGGTCCGAAGGATTTCTCTGTTTCAGTTTGGGTTTTATAACATACAGTTTATTGTTTTTCTGTTTTTCCCATTAGCTCTCCCACAGACTGGAGGTGTACTTTTTGACTTTATTTCTAAAGTCAGTCTGTGGAAGAGTGTTTGTCGTTGATCCCAGCAGAAGGGATGAGGCTTTCTTCGCCAGGTCGTCTACCTGCTCGTTTCCTCGGATGCCCACATGGCTAGGTATCCATGCGAACATGATGTTTTTTCCTGTTTCGGATAGTGTGTGAATTTTCTGTTGTAGCGTCAGAAAGGTTTAGGAAAGATTTGTTTGGAGAATCTCCTACGGAGTCCAGTGCCATGTCAATGGCAGTGGCCTCCGCAGAGAAAATGGAGACTTCAGGATGGAGTCTCCTCTGGTGTGTACTGTTGGGAGATAGGGCTGTGGCGCCCACTTCATAGTCTTCTTTGGAACCATCCATGAAGATGAGCTCCGCACCGGGGTATTTATCTATTATTTTTTTGAATTCTGCTTTAAAAGTTTTGGAGTTTGTGCTTTCTTTGTTGTGTATGGTCAGCTGCAAGTCTACTTTTGCCTTGGTGAGGTGCCACGGAGGGAGGTCGGGGAAAAGAAATGGTTGGACGTCTTGTTTGGAAAAGTGTAAGTTTTTGAGGTCCTCAAGGATTCTGAGGCCAAAGGGTTTGATGAGTTTTTCGTTGTTTTGGAATTTGTTTATGGTTTCTGGGTTTGTTTTAAAAATGCAGTTGGGCGCTGAATTTTCCGGTGTTGAGCTCTGTTTAATTGCGAATTGTAGTAAGAGTTGTGTGCGTCTGAGTGAGAGTGGTGGTATGTTTGCCTCGACCTGGAGGCTCTCCACCGGAGAAGTACGGAAAGCCCCCAGAGCGAGGCGGAGTCCTTAGTTTTGTACTGGGTCTAGCATTTTTAAGATGTGTGATTTTGCTGATCTGTAGACTTGACAGCCGTAGTCAAGCCTGGACCGGACAAGGGAGATGTACAAGTGGAGAAGGTGTTTTGAGTCCCCGCCCCACTCCGGATGCGATAGAACTTTCAAAGCGTTAAGCGCTTTCTGGCACCTCACACGAAGGTCTTTGATGAGTGGTAGGAATGTGAGTTTTTTGTTGAAAATAACGTAGAGGAAACGAGCTTGGTCCTGGACGGGAATCCTTTCCCAGTATAGTGTCAAATCCGGCTGCAGCACACGTCTGCCTGATCGGCAGAAGTGTACTGCAACCGTCTTTGACGGGGAGAACTTGAAACCGTTATTGTTTGCCCACTTTTCGAGTTTGTGCAGCTGCGTTTGCAGCTGCCTTTCCATAAATCTCAAATGGGGATTTTTCGAACGGCAGCATATCAAAAAGTCGTCAACGTATAACGAGCTGCCTATGGAGGGTTTTTACGATGGAATTTATTTTACTTTCGAATAGGAAAGGAGAAAGGATGCTCCCCTGGGGGACTCCTTCCTCCTGTTGGTACTTCCAGGTTGTGTCGAAGGCTCTTTCTAGGAAAAAAAAAGATGGCGATCATGTGGCCTCTTTCAGCGAACGTCTCGCGTATAAAGGTCTCCAGGCGGACCAGGTGATCCAGAGTGGATCGGGTTTTCCTGAATCCGCACTGGAGACCGCTCAGCGAGCCCGTCGTTTCCAGAAACCACATGAGTCGCCTGTGGATCATTTTTTCAATGAGTTTGCAGAGACAGCCCGTTAGTGCTATTGGTCTGTAATTGGATGGGTGTGTGTGGTCCTTGTTTGGTTTGGGTATTGGAATGACAGAGGCCACATGTCGTTGTATATGTATAGTACGAGTGTGAGTGTTTCTGAGGGTAAGTGGGTAAGTGTCTAATGATCTGGTTGTGAATGTCATCCGGTCCCGGGGCTGTATTGCCCAGGTCCGAGATGCACGATGTTAGTTCGTCTATTGTGAAGTCTGCATTGTAGGTTTCAGTGTTGTTTGAGTGGAAGTTTAGGTGTTGTTTCTCTCTGTTAGTTTTGATGTTTTGAAAGGTGGTGTTGTAGTTTGCTTGGGATGAGTTTTTGGCGAGAGATGTAGCTATTGTGTTTGCGATGTCTACTTGCGTTTCAGCTGTGGTTCCATCCGGCCTATGGACGTGCCGAATGGTGTCTGTGCGTCTACCTAAGAATTTTTTAGCAATTTTTAAAACTTGGTTGAGTGGTGTCTGGCTGTTGATTTTGGAGATGCATTTTTTGAATGATTGTCTTTTACTCTCCCTGAGGCATCTATGTGCCACAGCTCGAGCCTTTAAATAGTTTATCTTGATTTCTGTGGTGGTGTTGTTGACCGCTTTTCGATATGCTGCCTTCTTTTTCTTTACTGCATCCTCACATTCCCAAGAGAACCAGATCTTGTTCCTCCGGGGTTTTGTTTTTGTTTTTGGTATGTGTTCGTGGTATATTAAAAGCTTTTCGTGGAATTTATTGTAGTTGAGGTCGAAATTGGGATTAAGAATCTGGGAACATTGATTGGCAAACCCGTCCCAGTTTGCTTTTTTGAAGTTGAAGCGTTCTGGGATCGGGTCGTTTTGGAGGCTATTGTTTTTTAGGAGAATTGGGAAATGGTCCGTACTGTCATCCAGCACAGACCACTCAAGATCTGGGACTAGGTCAGGGGTACAAAAGCTGAGGTCAAGGGATGAAGTGCCATTAGTGGCTCTGTTTCTGTAAGTTGGGGATCTATCATTTAAGAGACAGATGTTATTTTGAAATAAAAAGTTTTCTATTATTTTTCCTTTCTGGTCTGTAGGTTTGTCTCCCCAAAGGGGGCTGTGGGCATTGGAATCACCTAACAAAATAAAGGGTTTTGGGAGCTGAGCCTTTAAGTCATTTAGTTGGGTTATTTTGAGGGGGTAATTTGGTGGGATATAAACTGAGCAGATCGTGATTGGTCTGTGCAGGCTGACCCGTACGGCAATAGCCTGGAGGGTCGTCTTAAGATGTACTTGTCTATGGAGTGTGTTGTTGTCGGTGTCGATGGTGGTACCACCGGAAGCAATCTGGTTCTCCGTGTGAATGTGATGGTACGCAGTAAATCCTCTTCAGTCTATGGTTGAAGCCGGGGCAAATTTTGTTTCTTGAATACAGGCCACCCGTGGGCACAGTGTGGCCTGTAAATGTTGCAAACCTGCAATGCAAGGTCGGATTCCGCCGGCATTCCATTGCAGGACCGCCATTATGATTTTTTAGTTTTTATTTTGGAGATCAAAGGCCCCGGCTTCGAAGAAACACTCTGACTCCTCCTTGCGGGGGAGGCAGAGTGTTTTCTAGGTTGCCATCCTGGATTGGACGGCGTCTAGTGGGGGATTTGGAGGAGTGACAGACTCCGCCCTTCCCGGGGTCAGGCCGGGGAGGGGGGTCGGAGCTGTCCTCCTCCATTGGTTGGTGGTGGGGTAGGGGGGTGTCTGCTGAAGAGGGAGGGGGAGGTGGAGCAGACGGAGGGAGCTGGGAAGAGGGGGAAGGGTGCACCTCACGCTCCATCAGAGGGATGAGGCGTGAGGTGGAAGAAGAAGAAGAAGAAGAGGAAGAAGAAGAGGAAGTGATAGAGGAGGGGGGAAGGGGAGGGGGAGGAGAGAGGGTGGAGGGAGAATCCACCCTGTCCTCCCCTAGAACCTCAAAGCGGTTTGTCAGAGGTATCTCGGTGGAAGGAAGAACCTTTTTAGTTTTAGTCACAGAGACATGCCTGTTGACCGTGGGCTTTGGGACGTCAGCAGTAGAAGGACTTGCCGACCTCGTGACTTCCCGTGCTACCTTTGCGTATGACCGGCCAGGGACCGGGGTCACATCTGGCGGGGAGGTAGCTTTGCGGGCCTCCTAAAACGAACAGCCATTTCGTATTTCATACTCTTGGATTGCGCGTTCTTGGATCTAAGTCGGGCAATCCTTACTAAAGGCTGTGTGCTGGGCGTGGCAATTGGGGCAACAAGGACTAGCCTTGCATTCCTTCTCAGGATGCCCGGTCTTGCCACAACGAGGACACACGGCTGCGTGTCGGCATCTCGACTATGTCCGAACTTCTGACACTTGAAACAGCGCAGAAGGTTCGGTACATAGGGTCGCACGTTTAAGACCAAGTACGATGCCCGAACGGTGGCTGGAGGGCGACACGAATCAAAGGTCAGGATGACCGTGTTGGTTTCGAGGGTGGTCTCCCCCCGCCGGAGAGTAATCCGGCGGGCGTCAATCAAACCTTCGCAGTTTGCCACAATTTCCTCCATGCTGCAGCTTCGGTATTTCATGGCTGCGAACGACGCCCTTCGAGCAGTTCAACTTCTGGTATCGTTCAGAACCTGTCTTAGTGCATCTCCCGTCTTGAACAGATTCACATCAGTGATCTTCTTCTGTGCGTCTTCTTTGCAGCTGATGGCCACGTACGGCTGCTTCGGAAGCTCCCTGGGAGAAGGGAGAAAAGAGGCAGAGGTAAAGGTCCTTTTTCCATTTTTGAAGTTTTTGCTCGGCTCGGCGGCCGCACCCGCTTCCGCGAGCCGAGACTTTTTGACGTTGGGAGCTGGGGAAGGGTCTTTTTGAGTTTTAGAATCCATGAAAGTGTTCTATTTGATTCAACTCCGGGGCTCCCCGCCCACCATGGAGCCCAACAAGGGGACACATTGCTCGGATGACCAGAGCTGTGCCAGGGCTGCCCCGGAGCTGTACTCTCAATGAGAAAGTACAAGACCCTCCCGTCAAGATTGACCCAGGGCTTGATGGGGTTTCAGTTCTCAACCGATTGAGTGGCATGGGCCGTGCCACCCTCCCGTCTAAGAGGAAAACCTGGGCCAAAGAGGTGTGTTGGCGAGGGACAGTCCGTGGACTGATCTCATCTCAACCGCCAGGAACCCGGTTTCCCTCCGCGCGGGTCGCACCTCACGGTCAACGAGGCGCCCACTCTGTGGGATGGGTGACCTCTCGTTTTGCTGCACATGAGGTCAGCAGTGGTAGGAAAGATAGAAGAAGAAAGAAAGAAGGAAGGAGAAGAGGAAGATACACCAAAGTAAGTGTTGCACACGGATCCCAGAGGGCTGGGGTCCGTGTGTGACACTTCGCCTTTGAGGGGGTTGCACCTTCTGCAGACGAAGCAGTGGGTTTATTTATATCCCCCCGACCCACTGGGGGTTGCTGAAAGCTGTGTGCTGGCCGTGGCAATTGGGGCAGCAAGGACTAGCCTTGCATTCCTTCTCAGGATGCCCGGTCTTGCCACAACAAGGACACACGGCTGCGTGACGGCACCGTGACTGGCTATGGCTGAACTTCTGACACTTGAAACAGCGCAGAGGGTTCGGCACATAGGGTCGTACGTCGAGTACCAAGTAAGATGCCCGAACGGTGGCTGGAGGGCGACACAATTCTAAAGTGTGGACAATCGTGTTCGTTTCAATAGTAGTCTCCCCCCGCCGAAGAGTAATCCGGCGGGCTTCGACCACTCCCTCGCAGTGCTCTACAATTTCTTCCATGGAGTAGCCTTTCAGCTCATGGCTGAGGACCACGCCCTTCGAGCGGTTAAATTTCTGGTAGTGCTCGGACTTACATGGAATACCGCCGAAGGTCGTGGTATCCAGGAGTTTGGTCACTTCGTTCTCGGATGCGCACTTGACAAGGAGTGCACCACAGGAAAGTTTCTGTACACATGTGGGAATGTATCCCAGAACTTTCCGTAGTGCATCTGCTGTCTTAAAGAGGTTGAGATCGGTAATTCTTCTCTGTGTGTCTTTTGTACTGGAGATGGCCACGTACGGTTGCCTCAGAAGCTCCTTGGGAGAACGGAGGAAGGAGACATCGGTAAAGGTCCTTTTACCATTTTTTAAACTTCTGCTCGGCTCGGCGGCCGCACCCGCTTCCGCGAGCCGAGACTTCTTCACGTTGGGAGCTGGGGAAGGGTCTTTAGGGTTTTTAGAATCCATGAGAGTTTTCTATTTGCTTCGACTCCGGGGCTCCCCGTCCGCCATGGAGCCCAACAAGAGGACACATTGCTCGGATGACCAGAGCTGTGCCAGGGCTACAAGTTACTAATATTTCCCAATGTTCTCACATAGATCCCCAGAATAGATTTTAAAGCACTTGTATGCCAAATTTGAAGCTTCTAGCTTCAGTAGTTTTTTGAAAACTCCTTTGGACCAAAGAGGTCACATATGTCCAAAAGCAGATTGAGAAAAACAGACAAAAAACAGGAATTTTTAAAATGGATTTTCAGTGCAATATTATGTACTTTTCAAATGCCCTTTTAGGTCATTATGGGTGTTTTTTCAACAGTTTTATCATTGTGACCTGATAAAACAGATGTCAAAGGATGTTTTTCCGCAAAAAACAAAAGTTCGATAGTTAGAAAAATGTTATCGACATTAGCTGGGATCGCTGACCTGGGTCTTCTCTTAAGTTTCAAACTTATCTGGTTTTTTTGGTGTTTTTTTATTTTATTCTCTCATTGGTCTGTCCTGCAGACAACACAAAGACGCAGGAACTTTTTAACACCTTCTCAAACCAATCGCGACAACAATGTTTCTTGTCATATCTCCTTTTTTAATAGGCAGCCAGTATTTTCACGACATGTCGTGGGAAAAAAATCGTATGCGCATTTTCACCATCTGTTGTGGAAAGAACAAGGCTATGTGTGTTTTCACGACCTGTTGTGGAAAGAACAAGGCTATGTGTGTTTTCACGACATGTCGAAGACATACCGGCTCTTACCACAGAGGTCTAACCCTAGGCCTATTTGCTAAAATACTCTTTTTTTTTCTTCAGTACATCTATATCTAGATTCCGATTTTGGACCTGTTCTAGTTCTACCAACATTCCGATTTAGGTGTCAAAACTACCGGATTTGCGATGGGTGCCGAGAGTGCTTCCAATTTTCCCTTGCGAAATCCGAAGCCTAGGCCTACATCCCAAAATTCTGTATTTGCTGCATCATCATCTATGTCGCAACGAGTGTTTTAAAAAAGACTTTGGAGAGAGAGAGAGAGAGAGAGAGAAGGGGGGGAGGCACTTGCCTTTCTAGCTTCTCGGATGATAGATCTGAATCTAGAATCTAAACCTCGGCAGTTAAATTGTAGGCCTACTTGCACGCACTCGACCATTGTCCCTCTGTGCGTCTTGGTCGTGAAAATAACGGCTACCAAAATAAAGATTTTTTTAATAAAGTGAAATTGTGCTCTGGTTTTGGTATTCGACAATCGAACGTATAAACAATTGTGGAAAATTAGAGCATTTAAAATTATATAGGCTTGGTGACAGTACCGTCAGGATATATATTCCCGGATTTGCGTAGCCTACTGCTAGGAATGCGATGACAAATGGAATAGAAAGGCCCATTCCACGTCGTGTAGGTTACATAGTTCTGAGCTCTACTTTCATTTCTCTTGAAGAAGAGTTTTTTTTACAAGTGCAAGAACATGTAAAAAAAAAAGCGCAGGTACAAATAGATCTATGTGACAATAGGCTTGAGTAGGCGTAGATTCTAGGTCTAGCCATCGCCAGCAATCGTTCACCGCTTAGCAAAAGAGAGTTCTGGGGATTAAATTCTAGTAAGGGGTAGGCCTAGATCTAACTAAGTAAGGAAGACTTAAGATCTAACCTAGAATGAAAATGTTAATCTGTATATGATTTCAACCCTCTAAATTGATGTTACAAATAAAATATACCACCAAAAAACTATAAAATCAAGACTTAGTGCAGTGTCTCTGCTCGTGCTGTCGTAGCTTCCATAATACTAATGTTTACAAAAATTAAGAACAGGATGAGCTTGAAGTGTTTCGACTCGTCTTTGATTGTTTTGTTCTTGGTGGTGACTGATTTTCGAGGAATTTTTGCTGAAAACATACTTTGTACTGCAGTACTTCCAAAATTCTTTCTCAAACTCACGATACGCTTTAAAAATTCACCCCACTTCGAAGGGATGGGATCCGCCGTTCTTATTGAGAGAGAGAGAGAGAGAGAGAGAGAGAGAGAGAGAGAGAGAGAGAGAGAGAGAAGGAGGGAGGGAGGGGGAGAGAGAGAAGGAGGGAGGGGGAGAGAGAGAAGGAGGGAGGGGGAGAGAGAGAAGGAGGGAAGGGGAGAGAGAGAAGGAGGGAGGGAGAGAGAAGGAGGGAGGGAGAGAGAGAGAGAGAGAGGGAGGGAGGGAGAGAGAGAGAGAGAGAGAGAGAGAGAGAGAGAGAGAGAGAGAGAGAGAGAATCTTTTTAACTCCTAAAATCTCCAAAAAGCAAAAGAACGCAACCCCCAAGCTCCACAGTCCACAGTCAAGGAATGTTCTATTTTGCTTCAACTCTTTACTCAAACTGAAAAAAAAAGAACGGAAACACTTTAAAAAACCCACAAAAAGCAAAGAGCTCTTACGCAAATCCGGAGTTCTTCGATGGGCAAGAAAAAATGAGAGCTTTTGATTTTATCGGAGTACTTGGCAAGTTTGCTATTATGTGGCACAGGCAGGACAAACATTTAGCAGTTTTTTACCTGAGGGTCCACAATAGGTATAGCAGCCTTTGGCCTCTTCTGTGGTGTCCTAGATGGTTGTTGTAACTCTGGTGCATAGTACGTTATATCACCTCTGTACACCTTCTTTGGCTGAAGAAAAAGTGAATCAAAGACAAAAAATGAAAACCACTGCATGTAGTCACAGACACAAAATGATTAACAAGTACAGTTGATTCATTAACGTAATGGTGACTTAAAAAACATAAACCAAAGGTCAATATGTGAAGCGTTGTGGTGAAATCAAGCGCTTGTCAAAAATAATTAAATCGAAGAAATCATTCATCCATATCCCCCCCCCCCCCCCTATGGCAATTGTTATAGTCGTTTTGGGATTAATACCTTTTATGTGCACTTCAAAGCATTTTCTCGAATGGATTTTTACTGAGAAGCTATCAAAGGCACAAAAATTAAAATTTGCATAGTCCAAGGACACTACAACATTTTCGCTAATTTTACCTCTGAAGCCAGGTGACCCAAATCTGCTTGAATCAAAAGTATCTCGACTCCTACGGGTTAAATGAACAGGCTTTAAACCAATAATTCAATATGCCAAAAACTTGACCAGCGACTGATTCCATCATACTGCAAAACATATCTTTATTGTGCCTCAGCAGATTAAGGATCTAAGAATATATTATTAGTATTTGGGTGAAACATCTTATTGGTACTTAATCCGTTCCTTCGTCTTGGGCAATGTTTTGGGCTTTCCAGCGAAAAGTACCTTCTTTGTTCTCGACCCACTATGCAAAACAAGGGACCCAACGCAAGCAGCACGGTTGTGAAACGGTTGCGTAAGATAGACCGTCAGGCATGACACTATTGTTAGGCCCACTAATATTACCAAACAAGCCACACGGCACTACGCCCGATCGCGCTGGGCCGCCGGGCACAAAGCAATTATGTGCCTCGCTGGTGTTTACAGGTTTTTTGCCCGACGGCTTTCATTTGTGTTTTAATGTACTTATTTTTCACCTGTGTTAAATATTGTTTGACTGGGACATACTGTATGTTATACAGAATCATATAAGCAAAAAAAGTGGATTTTGACAATTTTTTCGCTTACAGGGTTGGTGCACGACGGCAACGATATTTAAAAAAAATATTCTTGTATATATATATAATATAATTACAATATATATATATATATATATATGTGTGTGTTTGTGTGCGTGTGTGTATATATTATACATTTTAATTTAAGTATATACATGTATTGATTTCCATTGTGTGTGCAAATTAGACGCTATGCGCAGCAGACCTTTATTTTGACGGGACAAAATGTAGAGTCTAGGTTTCTAAATGTATATCTTGTTTTCATATATTTACTAATCATACACACCTATGTGTATTGAGTTCAATCAATCAGTCAGACTTATTTTATGTTTTTAAAAGCCTATTCATCTCCTAATGACTATAAGACTACTGTTGTCTAAATGTAGATATCGAGAGGCTCCATTAAAAAATGAAATCAATACCCAACAACAATAATGATGAATATCTTCTATGTTAAAGAAACACCAAACCATATAAGGGGGTAGGGTGGGGTGGATAAGAGTTTGAGTCTTGTTTGATAGAATTATACTCAGTTTAAATCTATATTTGTAGTCTTCACCTCAAATCCCACAATTTATAATTCCTGTTCACTTAAGATTCCGCTGTTAAAAAATAAACCATACAAAGCAACAACAAATTTTACAACACAGGAGTCATCCCTAAGATAAATTATCCACCTCTGAAGTGTGAAGGGACTAAAAACGCAGCTTTCCATAAACTTTACTGAACAAAAAACCCTTCAAAGGTTATCCACACTCAAGCGTGTGATCACATCTCCGCTCTAAGTCTCGACAGAGAGTTTACAGTAATACTTGAGAGACGGCACTTCGCCCGGATGCGTGTATCTGGGTCACCAGCTGATCGTGGAGAAACGCGCAGTAAACAAAACAAACTGCGTCCATTGTTCAAGGCATTTTTGTTGATCGCAGACAAGCATGGCCCCGGTTAGCACGAAATGTCAATGGTATTCTGCTATAAACTGCACCTATTAGAGTCAAAATCTGAGTTTCTTTCGATTTCCAAGGGATAACGAATATATTTTGATGAATAAAAAAAATATAGATCAAAATAATGACAATGTGATTGTGGTCCTACCAGACTGACACTCCATGCACAAACTCAACACACTTCAACTTTGTTATATCAGCTATAAATTGGGGGTTTTTTTCCCCGTCTAAATGCCCAAATTGAGCTTGCATTCTACTAGTGAAAGATAATATGTTACGTGGGTCTGCGAAAAGATGTCTAAATACAAAGTGCCATTGATCGGTTTTGCTACTTTCTTTGTCCGATTACCACTTTTTTTCTTTTTTTTTTTTTTGGGGGGGGGGGGGGGTGGAATTGATGGGGATCCTATTAAACTCTTTAAGTGGCAGATTTATCATTATTGCTTCATGTGCTTTTCCATGATCTGAAATTGTGAGAATTTAATAAAATATGTGTGTGTTTGTGTGTGTGTGTGTGTGTGTGCGTGCGAGACAGACACTGACATATATAGACAGAGCGAGAGAGGGGAGAAAGAGAGACAGAGAAAGGGAGAGAGAGAGAGAGAGAGAGAGAGAGAGAGAGAGAGAGAGAGAGGGGGGGGGAAAAGAAAGAGACAGAGACAGACAGACAGACAGAATGAGAGAGAGAGAGAGAGAGAGAGACAGACAGACAGACAGAACAAGAGAGAGAGAGAGAGAGAGAGAGAGAGAGAGAGAGAGACAGATAGACAGACAGACAGTCAGACAGACAGACAAATAGACATAGCGAGAGAAACAGAGACACAGATTGACAGACAGGCATATAGACAGAGCGAGAGAGGGGAGAAAGAGAGACAGAGAGAGAGAGAGAGAGAGAGAGAGAGAGAGAGAGAGAGACAGACAGACAGACAGACAGACAGACAGACAGACAGACAGACAGACAGGTAGACAAACTTGTAGACAGACAGGTAGACAGAGGGAGAGAGGGGGGGAGAAAGAGAGACAGGGAGAGTGAAAAAGAGACAGGGAGAGAAAAAAAGACAGACAGACCGACAGAGAGGGAGAGAGAGATGACAGAGGGACACTGGAGAACGAGTAGATTTGCTGAAAATTAAACCGATTATTCCTTTAATTAAGGTGATATTATTTTTTCAGATCTATAGAGACGAAGTAATGTATCTGCGTCTATTTGTTTATTAGAATGTATGTTAACTTAAGCCAAAAACAAGTCTTTCAGTTTATGGCCGAGGGAGGCAGGGGGTTGCCTAAAATATGCAATAGAAACAACAGGTCTCCTTCTTTGTTAAAGGCCTAGTAACCTAGTGAACTAACTACAAACAGTACTACATTTTCTCATGACATGACAGCATCCCTGAACATCGCTGTGGCAGCGATCACCGCGCGTAAGTGTTTTCGCGCCCACCGCCGGGCGATACGCGAAACAATGCACCGTTGTTATGGAGCGCCGCCACGAGTGTCACCTCTCTATTACTGTAAACCCTCTCTGGTCTCGATGCGAGGTGCAAGTTCTCTCCAGATGCAAGGATTTTACGACAAAAGGATCGCGTCCAGGTGTGAACTCCTCGACGCCTTTGATTTTGCCGAACATCGAACTCGCAATATAAGAACCTACCGCCTGAGCTAACAGCCAAGGCATGATTCGTTAGGAAGGGCCAACTAGGCCGCCTCATACCCATGACCATCAAATTATCAGGGAGGCATGTAGAATAAATGTCAACATGACTGCCCTTCACCATGAAGGGCTGCTGAGTAATCGCTTCATTAATAAGGACAGAGGAACGCAAAGACACAAGCTAATAGACTGTACTATTCCTGTATCAATAATAGAACCTATAAGTTTTGATCTCATTCGAAAAGTCCAAAGGTGCTGTTATCTCTTTTTTTGGGTTTTTTTTTGGTTGAAATTATTGTGTGCTCCACTTTGTGAAAAACAGGAAACAAAATTATTGTAATCAATAATAAGCCTATTATTATTTATAGACCAAGACATAATACTGTTAGCAATCAGATAAAGCTGGCATCGACCCTCTTTTGTATTTGCTGTTCCTTACATATTAAGCTAGTTATGGCACACGCCTAGAATCATGCAGTCATATCTGAAATTCAGTTTTAAATATACATTTTTCACCATTTCTTATCATAATTAAATCTTTTAGCCTCTTGAAAGATTATCTTTATAATTTGGTATGTTTCACAATTTTATGTTACTTGGATATGTTTTCTTCTTATTTCGTCGATCTTCTTAATTCTTAAACTAGCCATAACATAAAACTTAAATAATTGAACAGTCCGTATCACACACAGAATTAAATTTTTTTTTACTCCCTGTCATTCTATCTGTCATCCCGTCAGTTGATCACAATCGCTCTCTCTTTCTCTCTCATTTAATTTTTCCCTTTCTCCTTCATCCCTTCCCATGGCCCGCCCCACCTCTTTCATCCCAGCCCCATCCCCTCTTCCTTGCCAAAAATCCCCCACCCCGCCCACCCCAACAACATGGCCCAGCCCTATAAGATTTTATAAAAAGAAACACAGCAGTTCGAAAGTTTAGACCATAGTCAGCGGCCAGCGGCCAGATTTGCTCCACACCTCGGTGTGCTGCTCGTGGCGCCGCGAAGAGAGAGAGAGGATCCATTTGTTTAAAACTCCTTGGTTAGCTCTCACTGTTTTGTTATTTTCATACAAGTTTATCTCTACCCATGTATTTATAGTTTTATGTTTTTAAAAACATCGCAAAATACATCTTTTTTAATTGTATGCAGGCTGCCACAGACACGGTATACTTCATGAACAAATGCAGAGTGCCTTTCTCCTGTTTAATGGTAAGGCAAGAGCCGACGCTGAGTGCCTTTTGTCAAAAAAAAGCAGATGAGCGTCTTTCTTCTCTTATAACTTCATTACTACTACCTGCGTAGATTTAAGACTTCTCATGGTAAAAGACATGATATTCGAAGTCAGTTTAACACACATTTTGGAGAGATCTATTGAGCCGTTTTTAAATAAACAATCATTTATTCATAAGTACGTAACTAAAATATGACAGATTGGGTACTCTTAGTTTCGTTTTAGTAAGGTTTTACGGCACTCGCAACTGAACAAGGCCATACGAGCGCCAATTGGGTACTCTACAAACACTTGCCTTTTAGCACATTAGTGTAATGGTTTGCTGTGTGGGATGGGGAAGAAGTCATATAGTTTCAAACATAGAAAAAAATGCAAACTTTTTAACTGGCACCGGCAAGTCACTTCAGGGTTCATTAACCCTGTGACCCAGAACTAGAGAGCTCCAGCAGGCTGCTGAGTCACGCTAACTAAAAGTAACAAAATTGCGCGAAAAGTTATGTCATGGATAAAGTAAATAAAAGATGAACTTTTTGAGGATATGGTGATCACGTCCACTTACTAAAATGCCTGATAAGAGACCAAATAAGGGTATAGGAGGTGGGGAACTTATGTGTTGAAAGTTTTAAGAAGCCAAAAATACCCACGTCTCAAAATCGATAATTCAGAACCAAATCAGAACTTTCAGCTGCTGAGCCCCCATCCAAACCATCTTAACTTTATCATAAATATGAATCGCCAATTCAAAGACCGGGTAGAGTCACATAGGAAGCATTAACTGGACTCAAATCATGCTAATAATAGTTTTTCAGACCCTGGGCAGACCTGTACAAGAAATTCAGGCTATTTAAAATGATAAATAAAGTCACCTGACCAGCCAGCCTTGAGAGCCTACAACACCAAGCACTCGGGCTATAAAGGAAGAGGAAGGCCACACAAAAGGTGGATTGAGGGTGTCAAGGAAACCCTAAGAAAACATAACATCACAACTGAAAGAGCTGCGGAGCTGGCCTACCATAGAAAACTGCATCTCCCCTCGACGCTTAACGGCAACAGAGGATGAAAAAGTAAAAAGTAAACTAAGTAAGTAATAAAGGGTTTTTGCCCTCATGACTATGCTGCATACAGCACTCATAACCCACAGCTTGTTCTTACCTGAGCAGAGGACTGTGTCCCAGGTTGGCTGGCAGAACCCTGGGATTGTTGCTGAGCATGCACAGCAGCAGCTGTTGTGGGAGGAGGGGGTGGTGATGTGTATGCCAGAGGAATGGGGAACCCAGCAGGGGTGCCTGGTGGGGGGACACGGGGGCCTCCTCCATACATCATGCCAGCTGGGAGGTAAGGGGGGCTAATGAGAGCAGCACCAGGGTTGGGCAACTGGCCTGGGGGTGGGGGGCCTCTTGGGGGGCGGAATATCGCAGCTGGGCCCGAGGGAACACTGGCAGCAGGTGTTGGGGGTGGTAATCCTAGGGTTGTGCTAGAAACTGGAAAGAGATATGTGGAAAGGGGTGGGGGGTGGGGGGAGAAGAAAATAAAAGTTATATTCCAGTCCATTAAAATTAAAAGATGTCATAAAGAAAGTACAGTAGAACACGGCTATAGTGGGACTTCTGGTTCCAGAACAAAAATCCCATAGTAACTGCAGGCAAGTCCCCGCCATAGGAATGCAAAAGGGAATTACCCAAATAATTATAAAAATCCACATGATTACCTCCCTTCCCCCAATAAAATTTGCGGCACATTATTCTTTATCTCGTCAACTTCATTGATTATCTTGGCCTTTAATTCGAGTGAGAATCATTTTCTTTTGTTATTGTTGGAAGCCATCCTTTTCTTGGTTTGTTGCTTGTGCTGTCTATCATAACGGTAGGCCTACTGTAGAACTGGTGAAGTGAATGCGTATACCTGAGCATCAACGATCACAATTCAATGAATCAGGAATCACAAACTACATGCCCTCCATTTCTTTTACTTTTTTGCCTAGCTTACGCCTAGGGCTATGGCCTATACACTCTTATACTGAGCGTCCAGGTTACGGCACATCACTTTTGGTTGGAGAGGCTCACGTAACGCATCTCTCCACACCATCGTTCTCTCCTGCCTGCCCTCATCTCCCTCATCACTGGACTGGCCAATCACTGATCCTTCAAACTCCTTAATCAAACGTCAACTAGATTGATCTGTTCCGATCTTGCGCATACTTAAGAAAACAAATGTCCACAACATGTGGGTCACCTCTTCTACTTTTGATTGATCCTCGTTTGGAATAATCCTTGAAAAATGTGTGATTACGGTATTGACCGAAGAGTCTGGGGTTGCACCTGGCTTTGCCCATAATCAGGGGCGGCTGGTCCATAGAGCATGGTCGTGCACTGCCGCCCAAAAGTTTTAGCACACAACACCCTCAAAGTGACAACAAAAGAACCTTTACCATCCATCATCCAATCAGTTTTCACGGCTGTTCAGTTTTACTCTCCGAGCGGTGCACTTAGTTGTAGCCCGTCTGACCCTTCTGAACCCTGTGACCCCTCGCGGAAGGTAATAAATCTCGACGCACGCCACTTCCACCGGCCTATCCCTAGATCTGACCGCTCCGCGCGGAAAGGGTACAATTTCCAGAAATTAACTGGAATTTACAGCATAGTACTCCCTTTCTCCATCCCGTAAACCTAGGAGTGTTATATACCAAATAAAAGCTCAACATCTCCTCTATAACCCGCAGTTTGAAACCAGTTTCTATCTCGTTTTATATTCCCTTGGGATACCTATATACTACCACTGTTGTACAGCTCTGTGTTATTGGATTTTTTTTATTTAAAAGAGAATTTTAATAATTGGAACCGACAATTTTTGTTTTAACCATCATATTTCTTTTTATAAATCTATTCTCTCCATTGTGGTGAAAAATCTCAGGGTACGAGCTAAATTTCCATGAACTACCCGGTAGCGCACTTTATGTGACTAGTCTAGTGCAACGCTCGGTGCAAAGAAAAACTCTGTGAAGCGGGAACTTGCCGCCTGACTTTCTTGTGTGTTTATAATCATAGAGCCTTTTAACATCAAAGATGGAACACTCTTATAACATCCACTTTGAGAATTTAAACAAGCTGTGTCGTACTTGTGGTGGAAGAAGTTAAAAAACTAAAGTTTCTAAGCGGCGTCGATTTTTGTGTAAAAACTTTAAGTCTGACTTATTGCAATGTTATAGACTGAACATTGACAACGACACAGCCAACAAGCATTCCAACACTGTGTGCAGGAAATGTGGCTCTGTGTGTGCTCGCTGTGTTAAACTTAGCAAAGCTCATGAGCTGTTGCATTGTCTCATTGTCCATGTTTCCAACCCTGCGGGACTCACATACATCACACAGGCCCTTTTGGGGATGATGCAACGCCAAATTGTTATTAAACTACTTTTTGAACACTGATAGTCCCAGGCCCTTGCGGCCCAGCTTCTCACACCTTTTCAAGAAACGATACTCCACCAGAGAACAAAAATGGGGTCCCTGATAACACTTTGCCAAGGTTTTTCGACAATAGTAAGACGGAATTTTGGTAATATTCCACAGAATTCATCTACAGGAACACTTTCTCATCCCTTCAAACAGGAGGGTGAATCTGCCTTTGGCACGGCGCACCGGCAGTGGAATTTTAGTTGCCGCGGGGGGGGGGGTTCCCGGCTGGGTGCCTTATCACGTCGGGGTCACGGGGATCAGCTCCCTGTCGCCGCTCTGTCTGGGCCGACCTAATTTTTGGTACTTTTCAACGAACAATTTAAGGTGTATCCTTGTATTTATGGTAATTCTCAGTTAGTGCACCCAAAGCACGCATTTCTGCTCTGGAGACTCAAAAAAGAACGGACGTTGTAACTTGTCTGGTTATTTCGTTAGACGCGCTGGAGTCGGCAATGCTAAATTGTAATTTTTTTGGGACAAGCGTGACACGGCTGTTCAGTTTCACTCTCCGAGCGGCGCACTTAGTTGTAGCCCGTCTGACCCTTCTGACCCCTGTGACCCCTCGCGGAAGGTAATAAATCTCGACGCGTTACGCCACTTTCACCGGCCTATCCCTAGATCTGACCGCTCCGCGCGGAAAGGGTACAATTTCCAGAAATTAACTGGAATTTACAGCATAGTACTCCCTTTCTCCATCCCGTAAACCTAGGAGTGTTGTATACCAAATAAAAGCTCAGCATCTCCTCTATAACCCGTAGTTTGAAACCAGTTTCTATCTCGTTTTATACTCCGTTGGGATACCTATATACTACCACTGTTGTACAGCTCTGTGTTATTGAAGTTTTTGGATTTAAAAGAGAATTTTAATAATTCGAACCGACAATTTTTGTTTTAACCTTCATATTTCTTTTTATAAATCTATTCTCTCCATTGTGGTGAAAAATCTCAAGGTAGGAGCTAAATTTCCATGAACTAGCGCACTTTATGTGACTAGTCTAGTGCAACGCTCGGTGCAAAGAAAAACGCTGTGAAGCGAGAACTTGCCGTCAGACTTTCTTGTGTGTTATAGAGCCTTTTAACATCAAAGATGGAACACTCTTATTACATCCACTTTGAGAATTTAAACAAGTAGTGTCGTACTTCTGGTGGAAGAAGTTTAAAAACTAAGGTTTCTAAGCAGCGTCGATTTTTGTGGAAACACTTTAAGTCTGACTTATTGCAATATTATAGACAGAACATTGACAACGACACAGCGACAAGCATTCCAACACTCAGTGCAGGAAATGTGGCTCGCGAATATACACACTACGGAAGCAAATTACAAATGCGGCTTTGAAGTCCGCACAGAAATGTGTAGAAGACAGTGCCTATGTTTGGTCTGCTTACGACGCAAGCATAAACATTAACCAGTGCTCTGTGTGTGCTCGCTGTGTTAAACTTACCAAAAGGTGCCTTAAAGAACGCATTCCTTTGCTTACGGAAGGACACGAGTTGCCTTGTCCGCCCCCCGCTCTTATGGCAGTGGAGTCTGCGAGCATAACGGATACCCCCACCCCAGATGTTTCCTCTGTAAGTACAGGCGATGGTGCTCAGCCCTTTACCACTCAATCCATTGACAGCACATTTACACATACAGACGAAGACTCATTTTACATTTCACCAGAAACTCATATTTTGACATCCACACCTAAAACGAAGACGAAACAGTTCACAGACAGTACCAGCTCCCCATTAGTCAAAAATGAAACGACATTAGAGTCAACACTTTTGAAATCGGACACAGAGCTACTCACGCCGTTAGAAGTAAAAGTAGCTAGATCTACACATCTGATCAGACGAAAGCTTAACACATCTCTGACGAAAGGACAGTTGAGGTTCAAAACAAAAGGACTGCCATTAGTGTTTCAAAGGATAGTCACACACAGAATATCATCTGACTTAGCAAGCTCACCGACAAGAAAACGAAGAACAAATATAATTAACAAAGTCAGGCAGTCGGTTGCTGGTAGAAGTAAAAGTGTTTTCCCACTCATTGACAAGACTGTCTGCATTAATCAACAATAGCAACAAGACATTTTGGTCCTACCTCATAAACGTAAGTGTGTTTGAAATTTCAAAGTCTGACTGTGAGCTGAAAATTAAGACTGTAACAATCTGTCGGTCCGTTTATTTTTAATTATTATTTTTTTAACATGTTTGTTTGTAATAATCAATCAATTGCGAACGCCACATTCCCCCTCTTTTAAACAACACTTTCTTTTACTTCTCCGTGATAAACATTATACTGTCGTAAACTACACCTTCGTCTTCATGTGATCATCTGGTTGTTGTTTCATTGACTTTCTCGGCTTTCATAAGAACTGGTGTTGTTTTATGTGTACAAAACATAACATTGCTGGGGAGCCGCTGACCGCGAGGCCGAGCGCCCGCAGGTAGCGTGACCGGGGCGTGACCTCGTCTCGGAGGTCAGGTCGGCCGGCAACTAAGCGATCCTGAGTGGAACAGCCGTGGTGAATGAAAAAAAAATCAATATAAAAAAAAGGCATTGTCAAAATCTGTCGAACTTTTGGAACATGAACGACATAACATTGGTGCAGATACTCAGAAAAGATAGTATCTGCGCATATAATAGAAGGCTGTAATTTTACAATTTTATCCATCGGGCACACAATTCGCTATGAAGTAATTCCTCCAAACACAACTTTATGTGTCTAATATAATCGTGAATATTCGCATATTTTCTCGAAAGTTTATAAAAGTTACCATGAAGTTTCTCTCTATGAAAAGTACAAATCGATTTTAGTGCTAGAATACATCTTCAACGTAGATCTAATACACGAACAGTATCTGTTACACTCCAGAAATTCCTTACTTTTCTTAAAACGCTAAGTCTAAGTTTTGTAAGTTGACTGAATAATAGGGATGACTTCTCGTAATTGGGTTATAAGAATAATTTCTAGCTTTCCAGGGACACTGAATCAGCACCAGACTTTTCCAGCTTTTTTTTTCATTTCTATGACCATTAATTGCAATAAATGACAATGTGACTGATTTCTTTACATTCATAATTGTGTCCGCGCATATTTCCTACACAAAAACTAAGAATGAATGTTTTAGCTGTCTTTATTTTTATTCCATACAAGAAGTTTATCTCTACCCACGTATTAACACGGTTTTGTGGTTTTTTAAATCGCTTATATTATATCTTTTTAGTTGTATGCAGGCTGCCACAGACACAGCATGATTCATGAACAAACGCCGAGTAACTTTCTCTTGTTTAATAGTAAAATAAGAGCTAACGCTGATCGTCTTTAGTTAAAAAATGCAGATGTGCATCTTTCTTCTCTTATAACTTGACTATTACTACTCGCGCAGATTTAAGATTTCTCATGGTAAAAGACATGATATTCGTAATCAGTTTGACACAGATTTTGGAGAGATCTGTCGAGCCTTTTTTAAATTAAAAATCATTTATTCACAAGTTTCTAACTAAAATAGGACAAATTGGGTACTCTACAAACACTTGTCTAGAACAAAATCTAAGGCACAGAAACTAACCATTCTAAAGCAGAATAAATCTCAAGACATTGAGCTTTTAGTACACCCGCGTAATGGTTTGCTATGTGGGATGGGGAAGAAGTTAAATCGTTTTAAACATAGTCAAAAATGCGAACTTCCTGACCGACACCGGCAAAGTCGCTTCAGGGCTCATTAACCCCATTGACCCCGAGCCGGGGAGCTCCGGCGGGCTGCTGAGTCACGCGAACTAAAAGTAACAGAATCGGGCGAAAAGTGACGCCGTGTTGGTAGCTCTAAATCTGACCCTAAAGAATCAGAGGAATTTTGAATCGTCGGAAAGAAAATTTCACCCCAACCCTTCACAGGGGAGGTTGCAAAGATCCAGAAGTTGGCTTGCGGGTTGTTGGGCGCCCTCGGCAGACACAACTTTGTCCTGACTCCCTAAGAAATTTTGCTCCAATTTTCAAAACCTTTTTTCCTTGGTTTTGGGGTCAGAATAGACAATTCTTCATCAGCAGGAACAACTTCTGCAGTTGGTGCAGGTAGTAAGGAGACTGCTGTCAGTACCCTGATGTCCGTTATTATTATTTTTAGGCCTTGGTCAGTATTTTTGTTAAAAGTCGACTGGGTAAATTATAAAGGAACCTCGCCATCTTGGTCCGCCGGCAAAATATCTAGCGTCGCCAAATGTCAACCTAAAAACTTACAGGCTGGCGAATGCCTGAGGGGCTTTTACTTAGTGAGGACTCACATGCAAGTCTAAGTGACAGATCGAAGGAAGATAACTCATTAATTCATCTAGTATTGGTAAACAAGTTCTTTTGACATTGGGCAGTCGGTGCTACATTTACTTAACAGAGGACATGACAATTTCGTTTTACCGCATGCCCCGTTGTACCGCTAACTTCATGCCCGTCCCATCGTAGGCGGTACAATGGGGTTTGACGGTAGGTATCGAAGGGTAATGATTACATTTTATTGCAAATGTGGGATGAAAACGGGTAAAATTGTTGCTGAACAAAAAATGGGACGAAAATGGGTAGTGAAACGAAGATGAGGGACAAAAAAGGGAGTACCACTTTTTACCCTGTTGCTCAAACACAGCTTTGCCGACAACTGAGACCTTTCTCCAGGCACACACACATTTGTGCATTGAAGAACAAATTATTACAATATTGATATTGTTAAATAAACTCAAGGAATATATTCGCTAATTTCATCTCAAGGTGTAGACCATTTCTTTCCATACAAGCTTCAATACGCCACTGGAAATTTTGAATAACCCTGTGGCCTGTTTTAGGGTCAATTCTAGGGACGTCCAGTTCAATATAGAGAGATTTGACAGTTCGATTGTTAGTGGGTTGCTTCCCTACATTCATGTCTGTCAAAAACCCCCAAAGGTAATAATTGAAGGGGCTCAAGTTGGGGGGGGAGAGGAATGTGGTAATCATTCATTAGTAAATTCCGGCTCATAAGGCGTTCCCCAAACCTTTCTTGCAACCACATCTTGGTGTGTGGGTCGTGGCGCCATCTCTCTCACTGGAACCAGGCCTGTACCGTAAACACATTCTCCCAAAACTTCTAAAAAAATTTCTCAAAACCTGAAGGAGAGACCCGGGTCGGTGATCCCAGTTCAAAATATTGATTTTTTTGTTTTGCTTTTTGCGGAAAAACATTCTTCAACATCTGTTCCATCAGATCTCAATGACGAAAGTGTTAAAAAAAACACCCTAAAAAACCTAAAAAGGTGTTTGAAAAGTGCATATTGAACTAAAGATCCTCTTTAATTTTAAAAAAAATCCTATTTTTTTCTGTTCTCAAAATCTCCTTTTTCACAAATGTGACCTCCTCAGTGCAAGAAGTTTTCAAAAACCACTGAAGCTAGAAGCTTCAAATTTGGCATATAATTAGTGCCTTAAGATCTATTCTGTGGATCTAAGTGAGGAAATTGGGAAATAGTAATTTATGGAAATATTCAATTTTTTTCTAACATTTACCCCAAAGTATCATCAACTGAGGGTCGTGAAACCAGAAGAGGCCGATCACGCTCCTGTTGCTGAACGCTTACAAGAAGTAAAATTTTGCATTTTACCCAATTTCGGTTGAAATTTCTAAAACTTGATATTTCTTGAACAAGATTGATTTTCTTGATATTTACAAACTTGACGTCCTCATGGTTAAATTTTGTTTGAATTTTTGTTGAAATTAGTGTAGCAATGACCGAGCTATCTCTCTTTAAGTGGGTCCTCTCTTTTTAGACACCCTGTACTTAGAGAACAAAAATAGGGGCACGCAATTTACTTTTCAGTTTTCTATACTCGTATCTTAAAAACTAAACATTGTACTGCTACTGAAACATTTAGCATGCAGACAAAAATGTGACTTACATATTGTATTATAGAAAAATCCGTCTCTTCTGTTATAGTAAATATTACCAGTTAAGATAGCTATTTGACAGACAATTTAAGTTTCTTCAGCTCTGATTACCACAGTAATGAAGAGAACATGGGCTACATAACTGAGCATAGGGCATTGTCATACAATAAGGCAGTCAACAAAAGCAATAAAGAACCGTGAAAAGTTGGGGGAAAATTTCAAGATTACCATCAGAGACAATCCCAACAATTCAATAACCATTTTGTTTCACAGCTGGTTACCTGGTAAGCCGTAAGGAAGCGGAGGGGCAGGAGGGAGAAGTGCTGGAGGAAAATGGGTCGAGTCCTGCACAGTGCTTGCTGGAGCCGCAGCCGTGTGAGGACCAACAGTGCCTGGCTCACATTGAAAGAAGGAAGGCGGGGGGAGGGCTGGATCGGGAGGGGTATGGCACGGATCAAACAGTGGTCAACATGAAGGAAATTGCATAGTATAAGGTGAAGCATTAAAAATCATTTAAGACATACCAACTGCGTCTTGATCTTCATAAATCAAGTAATACTTCTCAAGGTTTAAAACTGGATTATTAGGAGGAATTTTCATTTAAATCTAACTTCTGTTCAACTGAAATAAAGCAATTATATATGCAAGAGCTATGTTTAAACACAGAGATTCAAAATCTATAATAATTCATAGCATTTGTAAAGGGCATATCCCCGCTCAATAGCAAGCTCTACACACTTTACACTGTATTCTTACCCTAGCAGACCCTAGAACACTCAGAAACATTCTCTGCTTCCAGGGAAGCATACAGTGCAAGCACCTGATAAAGCGTTTAAAAAGACCTCACTGCATTTATTGTAAAAGAAATAGTAGAAAACACCGAAAGCTAAAACATAATTGACACCGCTTACACTCTCGGAGAAAAGTTCAGTCAATTAAACAACGCATCTATGGGCATTCACATCCACGTCTCACACAGCCAACCAGTGTCAAAAGACAACAAATTGACACATGCATCAAAACTTACATGTCATTATACAGGAGACACTTTAGTGAAAAGATACTTCCCAAACACCACATTATAGAAAACCACTGCATCCCATGGACACAAACATATGGGTTTGGTTTGGCTTTACATGGGTAACAGGGTGGTGAACGTATCCATGCTTCTGTGGCAAAGCTAGAGAGAAGAGGAGCTGGGAAACGTAATATCGAACAAAAGCTGAATGTTGTGATGCAATCTCAGCACCTCATGTCAAATCTAGAACTATTATCCAACGTGCCTTTGACAAAGATAAAAAGGTGATACTGCAATCAACTCTTCACTACTCCACAAAAACAACAAAGTGAATTTTGATATTTGACCATTTCTGGAATATTTTATGTGAATTTGAAGAATTTTTGAGTTTTGTTCGACTGAAATGTTGATTAAAAAATCTCCACCCCCAAGGGCAATGTTAAATCATGAGCCATTTTTTGAACACAATATATAATTATTGCTATTTCATACAGTTTTGCATCTTTGTCAGTAAGTGCCCAAGTTCCCTCTTGTTCCAAACTGGCAAAATAAAATGAAGGCAAAGTCACCGATTGGCGTATTTTGCTAGTTTAATTGTCCTAAAAATGAAATGAACAACGCTGTCAGCGGGACACAAGGAATTCCCCTGGCCACGAGTTCATGACCCCGCGACCGGGTCAGATTACAAGACGCGACGCGCTGGCTGCCTGCGAAATAAAGTACAGTATTCTAACAGCCGTGCTGGGTTTATCTATATAAGAAAAAAACATTTGACGGCGATGTGAATAGTAGAACTTATGTCTGGTCTTATCGTATATAAGAAAAAACAATTCGACGGCGCTTCGATTAGAGGAAGTTAGATCTCGGCTTATCGCATATAAGAAAAAACATTCGACGGCGCTATGAATAGTTAGTGAATGTTGAATAGTGGAAGTTAGGTCTGGGCCTATCATAAAGAAAAAAATAACAACATTTGAAAGAGGTATTCGAATAACATGAATAGTGAAGTCATGCTTCGGAGCTTCGATGAATTTTTGTTTCCTCAAAATCGCACAGCACTATTTGTTAAGGCAGATAGGGGGAAATAAGTCTCTACTCCACGCGGACATCGCTTGTTTTCCCCCTTGTACTCATTGGACATGGCTGGTTCTCCCCTTGTGCACATTTTTTTCTCACGGGCATTGAGACGTACTGTGATGGTTTTTCGGTTTTTCCAAATGGTAAAAACATGGGGCTTGGTCAAGACTAACACTTGCTGCGTTGGACATCGCTGGTTTTCCCCTTGCACCCTTCATAATACATTATATATATATATATATATACACACACTAACTGGGTACCCATGGGATGAATGGACTCAAAAGAATTGATTGTCAAGTCTTTGTGGAAGCAGTGCGCACAGCCTGTGAACAGATGCCTCACTTGCTTACAATGGAGTTTTAAAAGACGATCTTTCCCAAGATTAGATCTAAACGAAATAAATGAAAAACTAAAAATCAAACTACAGTGCCTTCAGACTCTTTAATATAAATGTGCACCCTTAATATGATTCAGAAGCATCCTTAATTTTTTTTTTCAAATGTGAAAGTTTAGTGGTTCGGAAGTTTTAGGCGGCCAAAGTGACGAACTTTCTCATTTATTTAGTGACTCTCGTGGTCTAGATGTTAGTGTCCTGATTTCATTAATGGGTCCCCGGTTCTAAACCGGACAGAGGCGGAAAATTTTCTTCCCTAAAAATTATACTGTAGTCTGCTTTCGTCTCCACTTTCTGCTCCCCCCCCCCCCCCCCCCCCACCCCCGCCTCTTGGCTCCGGGGTCTTTCTGTAGCCTTTCTACTGCTACTCCTTCTTACTGCTGTCTTTGCAGCCACACCCCTGATCTTATGGTAGGTCAGACAACTAGCCTTCTCTGATAAGGGTAAAAAATCTCTGAGGTCCTATGTGCAAGTTGCACACATTAACTCTATATCTCTGAGGGAGATAGACCCATTATCCAGGGGCCCTTTATTTTTGGTACTAAATCTAGAAAAGACAAAAACCTCACTTAACTAGTCATTACATCAAAAGAACTGAACCTATTTTGATAGTTCATCTTATGAATAAAATCCCCATAAAAGATACCTATTTTCAGCATTTGCCGAAAAGTAATTCAATGTCGAAGTCGCCCTAAAGGGATGAGCCCGAGCTGCTGTCAGTGACTCACAAGCACAGCGTTTTAAATTTTTTCCGGGTGGCAGCCAAAGACTATTCATGCAGTTTGGGACCACCAAGTGATCTTTGACATGCGCAACTTGCACACGAGACCTTCGAGATTTTTCACTTTTCCTGAATTAGGGACTCCTAGAGCCAAAAACCGGGACATTTGATCCAAAAAAAGGGAAAGCACAAAACGAAACAAAAAGATTGCCACTTAATTCACTTGTCTTGGACGCTTTCTTCTTTTCATTACCGGTATATCCACTGGCAGCACGCTTCATTATGGATAACAATCCTTCTTTAAAAAAAATGTCGAAAATAATCAAGAAATTAGCAGAAATAATCTAGGTCTAGATCTTATTCTATATCTTAGGAAAGCTGGTTGTTGATGCGTCGCATGCGGTCCAAATCACAAAGATACTATGCTGTATGAAGTTAAGATAGAAAGTCAGATAAAGAAACAATATTGATGCCGAATTGAAAAAGACCCCCCAAAAAAGTCAAGGCCGAATCGAAAAACACCGTGTCGCCACATAAGAATAGCGTGGAAGGTCAAAATTTGTCCCAAGTAGGCTATCCGTACTCTTCGGGCAACTCAACAGGAAGCAGGGTTTATTGATTTTTTAGGCGAAATAAAAACTATGCTCAATCCCCGCACAGAAACGAAATAATTACGGGATAATTTTGCAGCCGTCTTGAGATCGACAGAAACCGGGAAGAAGCGTAGCAAAAACAAGACACCGGGACAAGGCCTCGAAATCGGTGAAAAAACGGCTTGTCCTGAGAAAACCAGGACAAGTATCGGTATAGTATAGGGTTTTACGGCGCTCGCAACTGCGTACGGTCATATGAGCGTGCGAAACACAAGTTGTTCAAAAGTTCACTGCACGATTGGTTAACTATTAGACTTTAAAAGGCTAAAATATTAAAATTCAGTGTAAATATATTTGCGATTTAAAACAACTCTTATAAGTAACAATAACAATTTTAAATAGTACGATTTCACTTTACAATTTGCCATAAAGGCCAATGGCCTTCATAAAATTCAAAATTTTGCTGGGACCAACGACGGAAAAAATGTCTTGCAATTTCTTGCATTTATAATATTTCCTTTGGATCTCTGCAAAGTCTAGACATTCGGTTAAGATGTGTCTAATGGTAAAATCTGTGTCGGATACGGCTTCTCATCTCCCTGTAGGAGGTATTTGTGGGTCAGGGCCGTGTTTGCGGTGCGCAATCGATTAAAAATGACTTCGTCTCTTCTGGAGAGGTCCGAAGGATTTCGCTGTTCCAGTTTGGGTTTTATAACATATAGTTTATTGTTTTTCTGCTTTTCCCAGTGGTTTTCCCACAGACTGGAGGTGTACTTTTTGACTTTATTTCTAAAGTCAGTCTGAGGGAGAGTGTTTGTCGTTGATCCCAGCAGAAGGGATGAGGCTTTCTTCGCCAGGTCGTCTACCTGCTTGTTTCCTCGGATGCCCGCATGGCTAGGTATCCATGCGAACATGATGTCTTTTCCTGTTTCGGATAGTGTATGAATTTTCTGTTGTAGCCTAACTACTTTTGGATGTAAGAGTGTGTAGTTTGTGAGTGAGGTGATGCAAGACAGAGAGTCAGAAAGGATAAGGAAAGATTTGTTTGGAGAGTACTCTACGGAGTCCAGTGCCATGTCAATGGCAGTGGCCTCCACAGAGAAAATGGAGGCTTCAGGATGGAGTCTCCTCTGGTGTGTACTGTAGGAAGACAGGACAAATAAGAAGGCCTGCGAGGGGGCAAAAAGTCAAGAGGAAAGCATACGACAGAACATTGTTAGAGAGCAGGAAAAGATGTGAAAGATAATTTTAGAGAAGAAAATTTTCCGTCGTTATCCAGATTCAAACCTGTGATCTACACAATGAGAGGCAGACACCTGAACCTCTAGACTACGAGAGTACCCTGAAAATGTTTAATGTGTTCAGCATGCTCATATGACCTTTATGAGTTGAGAGCGCTGTAAAACACTTACCAAAACAAAAAAACAACACAAACAACAAAGGATGTGTCAAGCACATCTCTCGATCCCCAATGCTTTTGGGACATCCATATATCTGCAAAGTATTTGCTCATTTTTAGTTGTTTTTTTAAATTATGTTCAGATACCCAACTTAATTCTTGCTCCACCGTACTCGAAACAAAAAATATTACCATTGCCAAGAGAAAAAATCCACGTAAATCAAAAAAATGTATTTTACAACCCCTCAGCGTATATAATATATTACATATATATATATATATATATGCAAAAAAAGAAATATCATACCCATGCAACAAGACGAGAGGGGTAGGCTGTAGGAATTGGTGGGAGGAAAACCAAAAGACAGTCTGTGAAGCACAAAGAAAAAAATACCTGGGTTGTACAACTTTGCCCCAGAGTCTACAGGTGGTGGTCCAGTAAAGCTCCCCTTGCTCATGGCCTGCTGTCGTTGGGACGAGTAGCGTTTTGACACCGTTGTGCCACCTGATGCTGTCGCTCCAGGGTCACCGGCCACTTGACTTGATAGACCTTGACCATGTCCACTCTGTGTTTGTGTCACTGGGTAGGTCAAACACACACAATAAAAGGGAGAACATTCAATGAATACTGAGGGCTCAATGTTCTGTTAGGTCTTTTTTTTTACACAGCTCAAGACCACACACAAATATTTGGGGTCAGACAATGTTTCTAGGATTTTAAGAAACCTCCCTTGACAATTACGTGGTGTGAGCAAATTATAATTCTAAAAAAGATTTTGTGGATTTTTTTTTTCATTTCCCCAAAAGGTTTATTTCATTACTGTAAGTTAAGGGGTAAAAACTCAAAAAAAACCCATAAAAGCTAATGCAAAGAAATATCTAGGCTAAATGCACCATGCAATTTTAAATAAAATGTTGAAAAAAAAAATAATTTCCATGATTTTTTTAAAAACAAAATTTTTTACTTTTGACTATTTTCATTACAGTCAAACCTTTGATATATTCCTCTTAAATTAACTGTATAAAACGGAAACCTGTCCAACGCAGAAACGGAAAGAAACATTCTCTCCCTTACGAGGATTTCACCTAAGACGGAAAATGCTTTGTCACCTCAGCCCTGATTTGAAACAAAACTGGCAAGTTTTATTTCGCCGGCTCAAGATTTAAATTTAACGCCACTGCCACGCCACAGGGCCAGGAAGGGGAGTAGGGGTGCAATTTGGGGGTAGATGTTACCCCATCATGTGAGCCCTGAGCGATGCAGATGGTCAGGGTAGTGTAGGTGGGAAATCTCACAACTGCCCGTGAAAGTGCTTAAGCAGCGAACCACTACGAAGAACGTTCCTGGGTAGCCAGAAGTGTGAAATTAGATCGACCAAGGCCTGCCACTCTGATTGTACGGCCAGCCGTGAAAAGAGCTCCTCGAATCGTTGTTACAAGATGGCAGTGAGGGGTGGCATTGGTTGACTGAGCTTGTTACACCGATCGGTCGGTGGGGCTAAAGGTGGAAGCAAAGGAGATGTTCAAACGTTTCTGTTTTTAATAGGTCAAACAGTGGTCCTATGAAAGGCAAGCACTGGTGGTAATTGGACAAGTAAGACTGACGCATGTCATTATCAGACAGGATAACAATTGAAAGGTGTGAAGTTTTGACCACAGTTCGCCGATCGGACAAGCGATCCTTGATCCCACCGGCTGGGCCTCTGAAAACCCCCTTCATCTCCCCCTAAATTCCCCTGTCTAAGACATAATTTTTTTCTGGCTCCCTAGCGATTCCGTCTTACACAGGTTCGACTGTACTTAGTCATCTAAAAGTAACGAAATTAATGTAGACAACTTAAAGAAAAGCTGGCGCAGTTGTGTTTTTTTTTTGTGTGTGCTGGTTACAAACATGTAACTATTTAATAGAGATGGTATGAATAGTTTTTTAGATTTTGGCTCCAGAAAATAATCTTTCCATTTGTTTCTCTTTGATTTGCCATTTCCATGATAATGTAGCTATACATTTTTCCACAAAACAAAATATTTTCATCTTTGAAAGGAATTCTTTAAGAAAATGAGATGATGATGCATGCTATGCTAAGAAAAAGTAACACAATAATCCAAATTTGCACACTAAGAAAGTGTGCATGAATGAGGCACATCCACATGCTTCATTGTCTAAACTGGATAAAGGTTGGAACAGTGGAAACATTGTGTCAGCTATTCGTCAACTGTTTGCTCCACAACAGGACACCAGATATTGAACTTTGTATCGTCTTTGACAGCTATGAAATGATAACTATCAAAGCACCTGAGCAAAAGAGAAGGAAAACTGCGTACACACCACATTCAGTCATTGATCTTCTTCACACCACAAATCTGTAGACTGACAAAGATTCGTTCCTTACCCATCTTCAGAATAAACAAACATTGGTGCGACTCTTTGTGACATCATTAGAAAAAGAGGACATTTGAGTTGCTCATGCCAAAGAAGAAGGGGATGTGGACAAACCCATTGAGAGCAAAGTGTTACAGTTTGTAGCTGAAAGTTTACCCGTGGTTGTCTTGGCTAATGATACAGATATACTGGTAATGCTTCTGTATGATGTGAACAAGGACATGAAAGTCTACATCTGAAGCGAAGTAACGTCCAAATAATTTCTATTCAAGCAGCTAAAATGACCATAGGTGAGTACATGTGCTGTTGCATCCTGGTTGCAAATGCCGTGTCAGGATGTGACACAGCGCCTGCTGTCTTAGGCATTGATAAGCTAAAGGCTTTCAAGCAGTTGCAAAAGTCCGAGCATTGGCATCAGAAGACCACTATTTTTGGACAAACAGATGCCGACGTAACTGACATCACAGACATAGGAGTCAAGTTCTTGTCATTCCTTTACTGCAGTGGAATGCAAAACCTGAGCCTTACTGATCTTCGATATCAACAATTCATCTCCCCAAAGTACGAGCCACTTGAACGGATGGCTCCTGCAGAGAGAGCCGCACAGTCCCATGCCCTTAGAGTGCATCACCAGGTTAGTGCATGGCTTAATCTGCGCACTGTCTATGACTTTGTTGATTACAGCTTTATAGTGAGTGACAACATTGTGAGTCCAGTGATAACTGACAATGCTCCGGCCCCAGATGAACTGCTACGTGAAATCCGCTGTTCATGTAATAGTAGCACTCAACTATGCAAATCCTGTACTTGCTGCAAGTACAACATCCCTTGCAGTATACATTGTCATTGCAAAGGACAGTATGAAAATGCTTCAGAAACAGATACAATTTAAATTGGATCTAGGGAAAGAACTGCCGAGCTCAGTATCTCCTAGTTTACACATTGAGTGCCTGGCCCACGACGCAAATGGAGTGGAAGGGGACCAGCTCTCTACAAATCTACGCAAACAGACTTCTTCTTAAGTTCCCGAACTAGGTCGTAACAAGAATATGAAGGACTCTATAGCTCTTCAGAGCAACCAATCTAGAAGAAAAAAACTCATACATAACAAAAGTCATACACTTATGGCCATAACTCAAAACAATCGGTTAGAAATGGAATGGGGGAGTTCCAAATGTGAAATCACGAAAAGGTCTTATTTCGCCCTCACATAACTATTTTTACTTATCTTCCCATGTTTACCAACGAATTTTCATAAAGCTTGGCATACAAAAGCCGAGCTGCATGCTATGCCCAAACATGGATTTATTTTTTCGAGGTTTATATAACCACACCATATCTTTTTTGTTTTTAAAAGTTTAACATTATTATTCAGTCATGTGTTTACCACCAATAGGTAACTTAAATGTAAGTTAATTGCATAAACAACATTAATTCTGTGTTTTTCTTGTTGAGACGTTGAATTTGATACCAAACACGAGCACATTTGAGTTATTTTTTTAAAATGACCTTGACCTTTGATTCTCTTTAAATGCTAATTAAATGATAACTATTGAGTCAACTTTAAAAGTAGAAGTATATTTATGTTTCATTTGATTATCTCTTTCATACTGAACACATATGACATCTTTTAACAAATTCGAAAATTGACCTTTTTGACTTTTATTAGGTTAAAATTAAGCCTGTTCCCCAAGGGCGATTTTGGTTGCATTTTTTTGGGTAGTACTTAACAGCTCAAAGTTCAAGTTGGCGCAAAAAACTGGTTGTTATCTTTCATGTCCGGGTTTGGTGTCAATTTTTACTGGCCTATTTCAGGATGCCCAGTCTCGCCCCAACAAGGACAAAGGTGCATCTCAGCATTACGACAGGCTACGGCCAAACTTTTAACACTTGAAGCCATGAAGAAGATTCAACACATACATCAAGGGCCAAATTGTTGTTATTGTTATTGTTTCAGGAAGCAACATCCCAGCATTCCGGACATGTCCATTGATGCTCCATTGCTCTCTCCAAAATGTCCCAGAGGGTCTTTCCACTGATTGTGCCAGTGCATATCTGGTTGAACGTTCTTCTGTTCTTTCCTGCAAGGAGGCCAGATTTTCCGCTTCCTTTTTGTATTCCCAAAAGCATCATCCTTTCCACAGCAGTACTGGCCTCTGCCTCCCTATCTTCCTCCTCAATCAGCTGGCGAGAGAGACATTTCAGGATCTCGCCTGTCTGGTTGAAACGTGCTGTCAACTGAGATGGAGCCAGCCAGTCTGTCCACCTTTTCATTTCCCTTAACGCCTGCATGGCTAGGGCAGAAAATCCATGTGAGCGATCGTATGGGCGTTGCTTCGATGACTTGAATCCATTCTGTTCTCAGGAAACCTTTTTCCATCCCTCTGAGGGTACACACGGAATCAGTGATGAGAACAGCATGGGTTGTGTAGGGGCGATCTTGGGTCATCCATTCAAGTGCTTTCGTGAAGGCTTCAATTTCCATTCGCATACTTGATGTAGCCGTCTGCAGGCTCCAGACGCACTGTGGTTGATTTTATTGTTGGCGAATGCAACAAATCCCCATCCACTTCGCTGAATATCTCTTTTCACTGAACCATCTGTATAAATGTGTCTTGAAGTCCAAACCCTCGTCCACACCGTGGGAGATGGAAACAGGACAAAGTAGGGGATAGCTGGGTCTGGGTGAAGTACAGTGTGACTTTATCTAGCATATGCGTTTGTTGCGGCCGTGACCCGGGAATCGCGGTCGTGATTTTTGCAGTTTTCAAAAAAGACAAAACAACAAAGCTACTTCATAACACATTAGACACGTATCTTGATAAGTTTTAAGATGTCCGTGTGTATCTATTTTCAAGCGAAGAATATAAGTACATTACATACTATTTATATTGCTGTCTGCTGTCTTTTATTTTCCCCTCTTTTTAGTGTTTTAATTTGTTGGTGTGTCAATTTTTCTAAAAATAGTTCTGATGATTTGTCAGGTTCTTTTTGTGTGTGTGTTTATACAGCGTAATGTCATTTAATTTAATGCTATTCCTACTCTTTTAAAAATATAAATGTGTTATGTTAGAGCGCGTCTCTACCAAAACCAAACACTGACACTGGCAGGCCCCTTGTGTGTGATTCCATAATCATCCTGTAATATCCTGTAGGCCTACTTTCTCTTAAATTACACACATTTAGGGTTTAAAACAGACAATCTTCAAATAGGTGGACACGCGCCCTTATTTGTTAATTTTTTGGGCTATTTATCCGTGTTGTTCTAATTTTGACTTCATTCTATTGTGAAATCTTTATTATTCACGTTTTTACCCAGTGGATGACTACAAATACAAATTATGAATGATATTCTGGATGCTTCAAACAGAGCACAAGAAATTCTAGTGCTTTAGATTGTTACCTCTATCAACATATTGCTATTACTATTACGTTGTCAGAGAGTTGAAAGCTTAAAAATTAATGGCAACTATTTTTGGCAACTTTTGCCACTTTTTGTGGCAACTTTGGAACCAAAAAATGGCAACAAACGCAGATGCTAGCTTTATGTCACTGAGGCGTTACGCTAGCCGAGAAGGCCGACCCGGGTCACCCTGAAACATTGCAGGCCAACGGGGCTTGGGTGAAACTACGACAGGCTTAGCAGGCCGGCGGTGGATATTAATATTGCTCAAGAAAATAAAAGGAGACACAAACGGACTGATCACAACGGAAAACGACCTAGCGGGGAAAACAGACAACAAACAAGAAGGAAAAAATTGGGACCTGGAACATTTGCATTGAGTTTGTTATTTTTTTGCTTTTTCCAGTGGTTCTCCCTCAGACTGGAGGTGTACTTTTTGACTTTATTATTAAAGTCAGTCTGTGGGAGAGTGTTGTTCGTTGATCCCAAAAGAAGGGATGAGGCTTTCTTCGCCAGGTCGTCTACCTGCTCGTTTCCTCGGATGCCCACATGGCTAGGTATCCATGCGAACATGATATTTTTTCCTGTTTCAGATATGGTGTGAATTTTCTGTTGTAGCCTAACTATTTTTGGGTGTAGGAGTGTGTAGTTTGTGAGTGAGGTGATGCAAGACAGAGAGTCAGAAAGGATAAGGAAAGATTTGTTAGGAGAATTTTCTACGGCGTCCAGAGAAAATGGAGGCTTCAGGATGGAGTCTCCTCTCGTGTGTACTGTGTGAAGATAGGGCTGCAGCGCTCGCATTATTGTCTTTTTTGGAGCCATCCGTGAAGATGAGCTCTGCACCGGGGTATTTATCTATTAGTTTTTTTGTATTCTACTTTAAAAGTTTTGGTGTTTGTGCTTCCTTTGTTGTGTGTGGTCAGCTGTAAGTCTATTTTTGCCTTGGTGAGGTGCCACGGAGGGAGGTCGGGGAAAAGAAATTGTTGGATGTCTTGTTAGGAAAAGGGTAAGTTTTTGAGGTCCTCAAGGATTCTGAGGCCGAAGGGTTTGATGAGTTTTTCGTTCTTTTGGAATTTGTTTATGGTTTCTGGGTTTGTTTTAAAAATGCAGTTGTGTGCTGGATTTTTTGGTGTTGAGCTCTGATTGATTGATTGGGTAGATGTTTTACGGTACTATCGACACAAATTTTGGTCATTTAAGCGCCAACAGGTTTCACCGCTACAAAATCAGACGTGTTTTTAGCAAGAGTCTTTCGGAGCTTGCAACTGCACACGATCACACTAATTTCATTATGCTACAAAGACGAACAAACATTCATAAAAATTTTTTTAAATATGGAAAAGGCTTATTTACATTTGTATATACAACATTAATTTCAGTGTATGTATATATACACCGATAACGATAACTATATATTTTCATATTCTATTAAATAGTCCAATTTCTTGTACATAACTTAAAATTTTTCTAGGGTCTACGATGTCAAAAAGGGTCTTAATATCTTTACATTTAAAATATTTCTTACGAACATCATTAAATTCAACACATTCCGTTAGGATGTGCCGAACTGTGAAATTTAAAAGGGGCTTCCTCTCCTTCGAGCAAATGTTTGTGCGTGACGTGCGTGTGTCCTATCTTTAGTCTGGTAAAAATTACTTTTTCTCTTCGTAGGAGAGATAGTGGTTTCTTGGGCGTAAGTTTCGGTTGAATGTAAAGGAGTTTGTTGTATATTTGTTGATTCCAAATTTGGGACCAGGAGGATGTGATGTGTTCTTTTACTTTCGGTTTCATGTTAGAGAAAGGGATTTTATTATTTTTGTTTTTAGGTAGTTTTAGAGATTCTTTGGCAAATTGGTCAACGGCTTCGTTGCCATCATGCCAAGCTATTGTAATAGTTTTTCCAGTCTGATGTAGAAAATGCAGTTTAATTATAAGTTTCAAAATTCTGTTGTCGGAGGTGTCAGAGCCCTCTAAAGATTTCAGACAAGAGAGAGAGTCTGACTTTTTTTGAAGGAGAGTGTGGAGGGGGAGGAGGACCGGAGTCCCGGATGCGGGTAGAGGAGGGGGAGCGGGTGCGGAGAGTGGGTGGAGGGGCTTTATTGGATGAAGGGCGATGGGATGGAGGTGATGATGGTGGTGAAGACGAAGATGTAGTTGGCGGTGGGGATGAAGATGAGCGTGGTGAGGACGTGGGTGAGGATGAAGATGGTGGTGAGGATGAGGACGGTTGTGAGGATGAAGGTGGAGATGGTGAGGGTTTTGGGGGTGAAGATGTTGAAAGAGATTTTGGAGGGGATGAGTGGAGGGAGAGCTCCATGTCCTCCTCCTGGTTATCATGGCGCTTTTGGGTTTTTTAACTTTTATTGGACGTACGTAGTGTTTTCACGGTTTGGAATTTTACATTTTCATTGTCAGCGGTTCTGGGGCCTGCCTTGGCAGCGTCTCCGTAGGTTTTTTGTGTTGATTCTAAACCCATCGAGAAGACGGCAGACGGCTGCCTTAGCCTGGGCAAAGGTGCCTCCGAACTTCGCTCGGTGGGTCAGGATGGCCTTTTCTTGAGAGTACTTGGGACATTCCTTTGAATATGCTGGATGTCCTCCCTGTTGGCAATTTGGGCACCGAGGAACTGACGTGCAGGATTCCTCTGTGTGACCCTCCTTGCCACAGCGAGGGCAAACAGCATTTAGCCGGCATCTTAATTTTGTGTGCCCGAAGTGCTGGCAATTAAAACAGCGCATCGGTTTAGGAATATAGGGTTTTACCTCTAGTCCCAAGTACTCTATCGCCAGTTTGGTAGGAGGTCTTGGACAGTCGAAAGACAGTATCCAAGTGTTGGTGCGGATCTCTTTCCCATCTCGTTGCACTATGAAACGACGAGCTTGGGTGACGCCTTCTAGTTCTAGCACCATTTCTTCCTCTGTACAGCCGTCCAGGTAACGGCTCTTTACAACACCCCTGGAAGTATTGAGACTCCTGTGAGGCTCAACACTTACAGGGATGCCACCAACGACATATATTTCCGTAACTGTACGGAATCGGCCACGTTGGCAACCTCCACCAAGAGGTCGTCAGACCCCTGGGGGGAGACTTTCTTTGGTCTATATGTATGTATGTATAGTATAAGGT
Organism: Aplysia californica; assembly: GCF_000002075.1. NCBI lineage: Eukaryota > Metazoa > Mollusca > Gastropoda > Aplysiida > Aplysiidae > Aplysia > Aplysia californica. The sequence continues at coordinate 324,109 of NW_004797548.1, forward strand.
TTTACGGCGCTCGCAACTGCTAAGGTCATATGAGCGCGCGAAACACAAGTTGTTCACCTTTGCGAAAGTTCACTTCACGACTGGTTAACTAATTTACTTTAAAATGCTAAAAAGTTAAAATATTTAAATTCGGTGTAAATACATTTGTGGTTTAAAACAACTCTTTTAAGTAACAATAAAAATTTTAAATAATATCAAATTCACTCTACAACTCGCCATAAAGGCCAATGGCCTTTATAAAATTTAAAATTCTGCTGGGAACAACGACGGAAAAAATATCCTGCAATTTCTTGCATTTATAATATTTCCTTCGGATCTCTCCAAAGTCTAGACATTCTGTTAAAATGTGTCTAATGGTAAAATCTGTGTCGCATCTCATCTCCCTGTAGGAGGTATTTGTGGGTCAGGGCCGTGTGTCCGATGCGCAATCGAGTAAAAATATCTTCGTCTCTTCTGGAGAGGTCCGAAGGATTTCGCTTTTCTAGTTTGGGTTTTATTTCATATAGTTTATTATTTTTCTGGTTTTCCCAGTGGCTCTCCCACAGACTGGAGGTTTCTTTGGTCTGGGGATGCCACAGGCTCTGAAAGCTTTGCCTATGGCAAAGACGCTTAAAGAAGTTACTTTCTTGTGAGACTCATCGGCTGAGGAGATCACCAAATAAGGTGACCATCCTAGAGATGTTTGTCTAGGCAGGTCCCAGATACTGACATTGTCGTCCTCTCTCAATCGTTTTCGTTTGCCCTGGTCAGAATTTGCACCCGCTCCTCCTGACAGGGACTTGTTGGGAATTGGGGTAGGGAGAGAAATTTTTGTTTTTATATCCATATATATTACGTTTTTGTTCATCTCCAGGGCTCCCCACCCGCCATCGAGTCCAACAAGGGGACACCGCTCGGAAGTCCAGAGCTGGTGTCAGGGCTACCCTGAAGGTATACTCCCAATCACACGGCAAGAAATCTTGCCTTCCAACTAAGACTGGCCAAAAACCGGTTCTATGAACCGGTCACTACCGATTGAGTGCAGTAGGCCACTGCACCCACCCTCTAGACCGAATCCAGGGCCAAAGTGGCGTGTTGGTGTGGGAGTTGTGTGTTTCTGAGTGAGAGTGATGGTGTATGTTTGCCTCGGCCTGGAGGCTCTCCACCGGGGAAGTGCGGAAAGCCCGCCGATCCGTAGACTTGACAGTCGTAGTCAAGCCTGAACCGGACAAGGGAGATGTACAAGTGGAGAAGGTGTTTTGAGTCCCCGCCCCACTCCGGATGCGATAGAATTTTCAAAGCGTTTAGCGCTTTCTGGCACCTCACACGAAGGTCTTTGATGTGTGGTATGAATGTGAGGTTTTTTTTGTCGAATATAACGCCGAGGAAACGAGCTTGGATCTGGACGGGAATCCTTTCCCCGTATAGTGTCAAATCTGGTTGCAGCACACATCTGCCTGTTCGGCAGAAGTGTACTGCAACCGTCTTTGACAGGGATAACTTGAAACCGTTATTGTTTGCCCACTTTTCAAGTTTGTTTGCAGCTGCCTTTCCATAGATCTCAGATGAGGATTTTTCTAACGTCAGCATATCAAAAAGTCGTCACCGTATAACGAGCTGTCTATGGTGTTTTGGAGGGTTTTTTCGATGGAAACTATTTTGATTTCAAATAGGAGAGGAGAAAGGATGCTCCCCTGGGGGACTCCTTCCTCCTGTTGGTAGGGGTCCGAAATGGAGGATCTGACACCAACCTGGAAGGAACGGTTCTTCAGGAAGTTGCCAATGAAGGCAGAGAGGTGTCCATGTATGCCGAGTGCGTGCAGGTCACGGACAATGCCGTACTTCCAGGTTGTGTCGAAGGCTTTTTCTAGGTTGAAAAAGAAGGCGATCATGTGGCCTCCTTCAGCGAACATCTCGCGTATAAAGGTCTCTAGGCGGACCAGGTGATCTAGAGTGGATTGAGTTTTCCTGAATCCAACCTGGAGACCGCTCAGCGAGCCCGTCGTCTCCAGAAACCACATGAGTCGCCTGTGAATCATTTTTTCAATAAGTTTGCACAGACAGCACGTTAGTGCTATTAGTCTGTAATTGGATGGGTGTGAGGTCTTTGTTTGGTTTGGGTATTGGAATGACAGTGGCGAGTGTTTGGAGTGTCTTTCCTGACTCGTCCTTCACATTCACGGTGGTTTTTGAGCGACCCTGTCCACATATCTTCTTTCGCAGTTTCCAGAACGTTGAGAGTGTCTTCTCAGCTACAATGTTTTGTAGAAACTCTTCCCACTTTGCCGTTTTGGCCAGATCTCCTTGAGCTTTGAACTTATCTCGAGCCAGCCACATCTTCTCTTTAGCTGCCTCCCTTTCTTCCTCTGTAACATTGGGGTTCTTCCTCTTTATTTGCCAGTCCTTAACAACATTCCCCTTCTCTGTCCACAGGCAATCAATGTCATTGCTCCACCATGGTGGCTGCGTAATATTAGATCTTGAGGGTCTTCTGTTCCAGGCCTTCTTTCTCAGGCCTCCTAAGACCGAGGTGTCCGGTTTGTACTTAAACACCCTCGTAACCTTTTGTCTCCCGGTCTTTCCACCCTTTGATATACTTTACTTTACTTTTCCGATCCAGCGGCCATTTGGGTTCTAGCCCTTCGGTCTGTCGATATGGCAAAGAATTGACAGGTTTTAATCAGCTGTGCTTTGTCGCTGTATAGAGTGTTTCCGATCTCTGGGGAGGCAGGTAGGTAGGTGCTACGCAGGTCACAAAGTGCAGGGCAGTTAAAGAGGTGGTGGGGTACTGTTTCATCCTGGCAGTCGCACAACGGGCAGTCGGGTGGGGTATCCTTGCGGATCCTATTAAGGTAGGAGTTTAGTGGTATGTGTTGTGTTCGCAGGCGAAATATTGTGACTTGTTCTCTTCTACTCAGGGAATTTATTGCATCTTTAGAGTTGGGGGCTGTCATGTGTGCAAATACAGTTCTTCCAGTTTTGCCCATTGCCCATCCATTCAGCCACTGTTCCCTGGTGTTGCATTTGATGATGTTCTTGGCTGTCTGTTGTGATACTGGGTTGTGTGGTTGTGTTTGTGATGCTCCCTTCTTGGCAAGGGTGTCTGCTCTGTCGTTTCCTGGGATGTTGCTGTGGCCAGGTATCCACTGTAGTGTCAGGTCGACGGCATAGGTCTGTAGGAAGGTGTTGATTGTTTGAGCCACAGATAGGCAGGCTGGGCTTTCGAGATTCATGTTTTCCAGAGCTTGGAGTACTGACTTTCCGTCTGTGAAGATAATAGTGTTCTTGATTTTGTTTGGATATGTTATGAAAATGTTGGTCAGGTGGAGGATTGCTGCTTCAATGGCGATTGCCTCAGCCTCGTAATTTGTACAAGAAGTACCACATGCGTCAAATAGCTCTTCACATGTTTTGTCAGGATGTTCAATTTTTACCCCAAAGCCTGCGTTTATAGTTCCCTTGACGGCTGACCCGTCTGTATAAATATGAATTGAATCACTAGGGTAGGAGTCAATTGTCTTCAGAGCTGTTGTCTTCAGTTCTACTGGGTCACATTCCTTTTTCACTGTCTCTTTTATGAGGGAGGTTTTGATGTTGGCGTTCTTGATGTTAGTGTTTGGGGGGAGTTCTGGTCTTAAAGGTTTCAGCATTTCTCTGTTACATGGAAGATGGTGTCTTTCTGCTAGTTCAGTGGCTGTGTCAAGTATTGATCTTCCATGAATCCGTTTCTTTGGTCGTCTCTGTTCAATTATTTTCCTGTTTGGGTGGTTTTTCTCCAGTCTTTTGTAGCGCTCACTCATCTCTACTACAGCTGCCTCTCTCCGCAAGTCCAGGGGTTCCAGGTTCGTGTGGATTTCACAAGCTGCAGTTGGAGTGGATCTCAAAGCTCCGGAGATAAATCGTACAGCTTGGTTTTGAATTTTGTCAAGAGACCTCTGAGTTGGTTTGCTGCAGATTGTCTGTAAAGTTAGGTTATATTCCATGGCAGATCGTACATAGCCAACATATAGCTGTCTGAGTGCATCCTTGTCCGCTCCCCATGAAGTGCTAGCCAGTCGTCTGAGAAGGTTAAGTCTCTTGTTGGCCTTCGTCTTCAGGTTCCAGATATGGTTTTTGCATGAAAACTGTCTGTCCAGCTCGATCCCAAGGTAGGTCGGGTTATCAACTTTTTCTAGTTTGTTTCCTGCAAGTAAGATGGTGAGATTTTGCTTTGCAACTTTGTGGCTTTTTGTAAAGACGGTGTAGATTGTCTTGGTCCACCCTTTGATATAAGAACTGAGCATGGCAGGTGGTCGCTACCATGATCTGCCAGAAAACTCTATTGAGTAAAAGCTGTTTTGATCAGGGTCAGATCAATATTGGAATCCTGTTCACCAGTTCTTTGAGACAGTCCTGTTATGATGGAAATGTTGAGGGTAAGGAGATCACTTTCAACCAATTTGCTGTCCAAAGCTTTTCCCTGATTGCCCCAGGCCGAGCTTCTGGCCCCAACGATCAGGACAACATCTCCAAGATCACACAGCTCAAGGACAAACTCCCAGTCATCTTCCTTGACAAGTTTTCCCAGTATAGAGACTGAAAATGACCCATGACCTATTGTGGATTGTTAGCTCAAGCGCTTGTTGCTCCCTGTCCTCCTTGTCCCAAACAGAGACGTCTCTTATCCGGTGCTGCATACCATTCCTAACAAGTGCTGCCAATCCATGACGAGTAGGGCTCACTGGGTTGATATATGACCTGTACCGAGGACATGACAAGGTTTTAGCATCGGTTCCTTGCAGAAAAAAGTGGTCAGAGTCATAGGCGAGCTTTTCCAGCTCTCTTCCTCTTTTCCCACTGCTGCGGCAATTCCAATAGCCAATGCAGACATTTTTCATTTTGATCCTGTCCTGTTTTCCCTGGTTCCTCCTTTTCCCTGCCCATCCTTTTCTGGCACCTCCTCTCTTTCCTCTCCTTCTTCTTCTCCTCCCCTCAGTCCTCAGCAACAATTTTTAGACCTGCATGTGAGCCTCAACCAGATTGTCTGAAAATTTTGCGCCCCCCCCCCCCCCCATAAAAGAGCTTTTGTGGGTGTCATGAAGGACTTCCGAGTAACAAGCGACCACCCCAACAAACACAATAAAGAAGAGACCTAACCCTAACCCTAGGCCTACCCCAAAAAAGAACCTGCAACAGGCCTCAGGTAAAAAGGCCAGCACAAGTCCAAAATGAAAAAAAAAAAAAAAAAAAACCACACTCCAAAACAAACAAGGATAGCCTACATCTACATTGCTATAATAGGGTTTGATACAATAACACTATAGAATTGGAATATGAATCCTCTATATAGATCTAGTAATCTAAATAAATCAAGATCTAGATCTAGATCTTGTAGAACAAGTGAATAGGAATAGGCCTTGAACTAGAAGTCCGTATCCGATTCCGAACAGAGGGACTCAGCTGAGTCTAGATCTAATCTAGATATTCTAAATAAATAAATAATTCACGCATCTGATGAAATGCTTTTCACCAACATTATATTACAGAACAACCTATGATAGGGTTTGACACAATAGAATTGGAATATGAATCCTCCACTGAGGTCAATAATGATCTATATATATCTAGATCTAGATTTTATTAGAACAAGTGAGTCGGACTTGAATGAATCCACACTATCTGAACAATTGAATTAGTGAACAAACGAAATTCAAAATGGCCGCTCAAGCACGAAACTGAAAGTCCTGAAAGTAGATAATTTAGGTCGTCGTCCTTTTTCGCATTTCCACTCGGATTCTGACAATTATGTCGGAAGCGCCGACGCCGGCAGTCGGCACGAAAACGAAAGTGCCGACAAAGCCGACGGGAGAAAAAGGGGGCGCTGGCAGTCGGCCAGGCCTCGCACTACGCACATTGACTGATACAGGTGGGCCTAGCGATAGCATCGGCCGGCTCGCGGGTCGGGTCGCGATGGTCGGATTTCAGACGATTGTCGGCAAACACGCAGGTCGACAATTCTGGAGAAAGCGTCGCCAAAGGAGCACGTTCTCCGTAGCTCCTGCGCCGTTTCCTTTATGGATTTTTTAAACTTTTACTTATGTTTTATTTTTCTAAGGTAGGGAAGAAAAGTGTCACCCTGGCAGAGCCCTTTACCAGGGAAGGGACAAGGGATGTCTTTACAGAGTCCATACGCCAGGTGTCGTCCCTCTTGCTTACCAGACGCCCATGACAGCGACTACCGAGTCCTGTAGCCATTCATCCCATTAGCACATAGATAAACCGTGAGATTAGGATTTGTGTAAGGCTGATTGACCCACAGTCTTGCGTCCCTTTGTAAGACGCTGAGCCGCAGGACTGGTGTTTTTTATCGAGGTATTGCTCTTCTAGATCCTCTGTGTTCTGTCCCTGAACCGTATGGTTTAGGTTAGCAGGCGACCCCTCAGGAAGGATGTGGCTTTTCACTCACCCACAATGGTTTTGAGCAGTACAGAGGTTTGCCAGATCAAAGTGGATTAACAGCTGGAAATGCACGTCACTACCATCAGATAAATCTAGTGGGACCTGGAAGAGAGCAGGGGAGCAGCAGGGGTGATCACTTCCCACAGCCCTTAACCTGTTCTGCCAAATAAGATGCTCAAACAGTGACTGGAAGGCGACACAGATCAAATGTGAGTAGTCGTGTTTGTTTCAAGGGCAGTCCGTCTCCCCCTCCCCTCCCCCCCCCCCCCCTCTGCCAAAGAATGATCTATCAGGCTTAACCAAACCCTCTCAATTTGTTAGTATCTTCCATGGATCAAGCAGCCGATCAGCTGATAGCTGCATACAACACCTTTTGAGCGGTTGAACTTCAGGTATTGTTCAGGTACACATAGAAACTGCCAAAGGTCGTGATCTTCAGGAGTCCTGTCACTTCTTTTTCAGATGCACACTTCATTAAGAGTGCATCAGAGGATAGCCTATGGAGGTTGGTAGGGATGCATGCCAGTGCAATTCTTAGTATGTATCTCATTGCCTGTCTTAGTGCATCTCCAGTCTTGAAGAGATATAGATCTGATTCTCTTCTGCGCATCAGAGCCGCGGATGGTCACGTACTGCCACTCCAGTAGGCTCCTTGGAGGAGGGAGGGCAGCAGCAGCCGTAAAGATCCTCTTTTCCAGGGCTGGTTGCTTTGCTCGGCTCAGCAGCTACACCCGCTTCCTTAAGCAAAGACTTTTTAAGAAAGTTGGGAGCTGGAAAAGGGTTAATTGAAGGATTTTCCATGCGTTGGAGTGATCTGTTTCAATACCGGGGCCTCTCACCTGCTACGAAGCCAAACAAGGCGACATCCCTTGTTGTCCAGAGTTGTGCCAAAGCTAACTTGGTATTATACTCTCTATGAGAGACTATCAAGACTGACCCAAGAACTGACTGAAGGGGTTTCAGCTCCCAACCATTTGAGTGGCATGGGCTGTGCCACCCTCCAGTCAAAGAGGAAAACCTGGGCCAAAGACGTGTGTTGGCGAGGGACAGTACGCAGACTGATCTCGCCTCAACTACCAGGTACACAGTTTCCCTCCGCACAAGTCACACCTCAGTCAACGAGGTACCCACTCTATGGGATCGGGGATCTCAGTTTTGCTGAACATGAGGTCAGCAGTGGGAGAAAAGATAGAAGGGAGAGGGAAAAAGAAGAGGAAGATACACCATAAAAGATGTCACACATGAATCCCTGGGGATTGGGGTCCATGTTCAACATCTAGTCATTGGGGGTATTTCACCCCTTGTAGACAGGACAGAAGTCCTATCCATAAAACGAAATAATGACCCTGCTGGGAGGGGGGGAGGGGAAACCTGTCACTCTATAAAACCAAAAAAATCAGGATTTCAGGGGGGAAACAATCGGGATCTCTTATTTTGTGAGGTATTTCACAGCTTAATCGGGATCTCTTATTTTGTGAGGTATTTCACAGCCTACACATGACATATTTATTTCATTTCTTCCTTCGCCATAATGGCCTACAGTATTGCGCGTTTTCATTATATTAACACAGTAGGACTTTGATCGCTTATACAAACAAAACATACCTCAATATCACACCTTTCTGCACTTATGTGTCTAAATACCTCCCCCCCCATTGCCACACTCCTAACACTAGACACTCGCTACTCACATGACATGATGTCAAAATGTACGCTAGAAACAGTTTTACTGACGGGTCTTAACAACGGACCCTATAAATCAGGACTCAGAAGAAGCTTATATTTAACGCAATGGCAGAAGGATGAATTGTTCATTTGTATGTCACATTTGTAACATATCAGGCCATTATCGGACTACGGAGAATTCTGGGTCATAACAAAAAAAAAAAGCAAAAGTATATCCGAGTATCCATGTCTGAATTCCAAATCAATGCTTCTCCGAACACTGTTGAAATATCATGTGTAAGTCAACTACTAGATATGGCATTGATATTTAGAAATTAGCATTCAAGTTCCTGCTGATTGAGTCTAACCAGCGCTCCCAGAAAAAGATACGGCAGACAAAACACAAAATCAAGATACACGCGTATTTGAAATCAGGATGCTTAAGGTTTGGTACCAAAATAAATCGGGATCTCCCGATTAAATAAGAATTAGTTACAGGTCTGCGAAGGATATTTGATAAAAACGATGGAGCAGAGCACCAGAGCATCTGCTAACTACTTACTACCCTGAACATTGTTAAGTTATTTTCATACAACAATTTTGAGGCTTAACTTGTCCAAGTCTTTTTATATATATATATTTTTTTTTATTATTTTTTTCAAAAACAATTTTGGGACCTTGCTGGTTACTGAAAAGTTATTTTCATACAATTATGTGGCTTTACAGCATTGGAATTATAAGCCGGACGATCCTGTGATGTGCCTCAACATTATCACTGACTACACGAAGACAATAAATGAGTATGTAAATTATTATATCATTATGCAAATTCTTAAGGGAAGACCCGGGTCGGCGGTCCAAGGCAATATCGATACAATTTTTCAAACGATCCAACTTTTGTTTTTTGCGGAAAAACATCCTTTGACATCTGTTCTATGGAGTCAAAATGAAAAAACTGTTGAAAAAACACCCTAAATGACCGAAACGGGCATTTGAAAAGTGCAAATTGCTTTAAAAATCCTTTTAAAAATCCCTGTTTTTTCTGTTTTTCCCAAAATCTACTTTTTGACATATGTGACCTCCTGGGTGCAAGGAGTTTTCAAAAACTACAAAAGCTAGAAGCTTCAAATTTGGTGTACAGGTGCTTTAAGATCGATTCTGGGGATCTATGAAAGGGAATTGTGAAACATTGGTAACGTAAGGAAATATTCAATTTTTTATAATATGTACCCCGAAATTTCGTCAACTGACTCTAGGGGGTCCACTGACTTTGGGCTCACTATTTTAGTTTTAAAGATAAGTCAAAATCCTTTCATAGATCCCCAGTTCACATAGGTTTTTACTTGTGTGCCAAATTTCAGACTGATAACTCAATATTTACAATGAAATTCTTCTGCACTACGAAACTGGTTTGAAAATCCAAGATGGCCGCCACAGAGACCCATTTTTTAGAAAAATTCAACAAATTCACCCTTAGTACATCCTATTTACCTATGAACTTCTTGCACAATTACTTGAAATTGAATAAAAGTCATTCGTTTAGAAAAAATTTTCCGGGAGTGTACGTCTCCCCTTAAAGCCCAGCTTTCTTCTTGATTTGCACAGGCCTAAAATGTTCTAAGGTTTGAAAAGATTTTGAAAACCTTTTCAAAAATGTATTTCAACCGATTTTAATTTATTTAATTTAAACAGCAAATTTCAGCTTTCATGGCTGTCTTATTCTATAAGGAAAATCTATTTCCAAGCACATTGAAAATTTTCTTTGATTTACCTATTAACAAAAATGATTTAAATTTTCTAAGCATTCGAAAAAAAACCCAAAGCTAAATGAAGAGTCCAACTTTGATTTCATGAAAAATGTCCTAGCCAAATGGTTTGCATTTACCTGAGACTGCTTTTAACAATATGTATCATAACGCGATGGAATCTGGCGCTTGTCAATTTTTGGGCACGAGAAGTTATTGGCATCATCTTAAAGCTTGTTAATTTGTCTACTTTTTTATGATTACTTAAATAAAAGTTGAGATATTTACAATTGAAAGAGGTAGGGAGGGTGGGGGTTGCATTAGCAAGAAAATGACCCCCGAACACAAAATTTACATTTTTTGTGCCTTGAAATCAGTATTTTTCAGAAAAATCAACACAGAAATGTGTTTTAGATGGAAATAAAAAAAGGTGTTAAGCCAAGACAAAAATCCTATATAAAGTTGTCAAAACTAAAGGTGTTAAGCCAAGACAAAAATCCTATATAAAGTTGTCAAAACTATCAGAAAAAATTACAGTGTCTTTAATTTGATTATTTTTACAAGCGCCTGATTCACCACAATGCTTCACATATGGTTAATGTTCTACTCTAATTTGAAAAACACAAATAACAGTATCGTAATAAAAAAAATGGTCTGCTCCATATATAAATCCTCACCAGTTCTTGGATCTGGATGTCCCAGATGACCAGCCCCATCTTCAGCCCGCGTAGTCCCCTTGCCCCGTCTTTCTTTAGCGTATGACTTCTTTTCTGTTGTTGTACTCGTAATTGTCACATTGATTGTCTGAATGTTTTCCTTATTGGAGATCACCACATTTTTACTGCTTCTCGTATTGCTGTCACCAGCATCACCAGTACTCGCTTCATCGTGGGGACCTCTCTGCTTGGCTCTATCTTCTCGAGACTGGTATGAAGCGTTAGTGTACTCTTTTGACTCACGGGTCCCATTACTTCCTGGTACTGCATGCTGCTGCAAATTGCGATAGTGTGACTGCTCCTGATTTTGATAAGTGCCTCTCTTGTTCCCACCAGCATCAGAAAGCCGTGCTAAGTTTTGATCAGCTCTGCGCAAATCATGCTGAGGAGTCTTCTTGTATCCATAGCCTGGGTTTGAACCATGGTTAGTCCAGTTAAAATCATCGCCTGCACTGGACCCTTGATTCCGCATGTCTCCACTGCCTCTATACTCAGACTGAGCAGATCTCCAATTGTCCTCCTCTCCTCCCCTCCTTGCATTGTTGTTATAAGCACCTCTACGTTCATTATTATTTTGCTGGTATCGACCATAGTCTTGCCTCTCTTCCCTCCTGTATGAATCTTGCTTCTGGTTGTATTTTTTGCTCTCATTCTTGTAAGAGTCTTGTGGATTCTTATTTCTTTGTTCATCCCATCTTTCTGTCTGCCTTGAAATTTCTTCTAAGGTGGGGTAGTCATTTGTGGCCCTAGCATCCTGGGACCTGAGCATGTGAAGAAAAGGAACAACATAGAAATAAATGTAAGAGCTTTTAATCCAAGACAACTCATCAACATGGCAATGGCCATAAAATACTAAATAAGCAAGAAAAGAGACACATTCTATGGAGGTAATTTGGTTTTCTTTCTTTTTTTGTTAAAGAGCATGTTATCACAACTCAAATAAAAGGATTAATAGCTGTCTCTGACCTTAACGGTACAAGGCAGCTTTGTTAATATTAGGACTTATGAATTCAAACTTTCCTACATTACTTTGTATAGCAAGGACAAGATCAGACTGTATTGAAATATTGTGTAAATGTCAGCATTCCTATGATAACGGTGGCCATCTAGAAAATAAACACAAAATGTCCCTTAACAAACTATTTCACATAGGAAGATAAAAATGGTACAGAACATTAATGATTAATTTTAGTGTAAATCTGGGTAAGCGACAACTCTATTTCACAAAAATCTAATAATTTGCGAGGCAGCGTGGTGAAATCAGACGTTTGTCATAATCAAAGTGAAGAAAGTGGCATTTTTCCCTAGGTTTTTAGTTTTGGTAGAGTTTTTACGGCGCTCGCATAAGGTCATATGAGCGTCAAGGGGCGGATGTCAACAGAGAAGTCCATACAGGAAATCAGGCTTACCCTGCGCACCTCTCTAGTTTCAACAGCCTGCTTCGACTTTCAAGGCACCCCGGAAATAGCGAGCCACAAGAGTGTGAAGAACATACAAAAGAAGTAGAGGCAATGACGATAGTAAGGATTAGGAAAGAAAAAGAGCAGTTCCCTGTTGCAGTTCAGGCACAGTTATGAGCATGACATTGATGAATCAGCCCATTTACAATTCTACTGTGCATAACAACATGTAAATGTCCCCCTTTGGGAATGGCATTAAGTCAGTAGCACCGCCTCGCAGGTTTGAAAAGTTTTATTTTATCTATTTATTTTTTTGGGGTCTCAACACCTTTCATGCCCATTAAAGAACACATTTCTGTGTGGATTTTACTGAAAAACATTGAATAAAGGCACAAAAACTTAATTTTCATTTGCCATAGACTCTCAAGCTAAGAAATAGCTCATCTTTGGAAGCCATTTTCTCACTAATTTTACCTCTGAAACCAGGTGACCCCCACCTCCTTCATTCACAAATATCTCAACTTCTAGATAAACGGATATTTTTTCATCCAAAGCAAGACAAATGAACAAGCTTTAAGATAATACCAATAACTCCACATGCCCAAAAATTGACGAGAGCCTGATTATCTCCACGCCGCGACATTTATATTTCTTTGTGGAATTTTGACATTTCTGAATTCTAGGTGTTGGTGGTTAATTTTTATCCCAATTTTTTTAAATGGAAAGCTGTTAATTCTTTTTGTCTCGATAAGTTATCGAGGAAAAACCAGTCCATTACCCAGATTTACATCTTATCATAATATGTGCACAGTTTGAAGGCTATAAACGTGATATGTTCTTTAGCTGAACTGGACATTAATTATCCCCTCAGAAAAATCAGCCGTTAAGTTTTAGCATGAAAACCAACAACACAAAAAAGGCACTGTACAAAGTAAAAAACTTTTTGATGTTTTTTACAGCTTTCTCATTTTTAAAACACGATACTTTTCACCCGAATCAGTGAAAATCGGTCCACTCCTCAGCTGCCTGTCTCCTTAACACTTTTCACCCAGCAGCGCTCAACACTTGTCCCCATGGACAAGGACACAGATGCGGTAAATTGGTATTATACCTGTATCTCAGTAAAAATACCCCAACCATTATTAAAATTTCGGCATACTGAGAAAATTAGAAGTGATGATCGCATGTTCACCAAAAAAGGAATTTAGAATCAGAACTGAAAACATTAGATCTAGCTCATTCATCCCCCGGATTCTCATCATGGAGTAAAACAGCACTCATGCTAGGTCTACTCAATATTTTTCCAAAAAATCTACTCCAATTGCTGTATACAAACTGATTTTCTACCTCAAAGGCTACACAAACCATTCAGAAAAGAAATTTAACTTTAACAAGTGTGCATGTAAAAAAACAAGATCATTGCTACGTTTTTGTTGCTATTTCACACTGTCGCCGATCGGCGTCCCGTGGGCGCGACAAAGTGTTACATAACGAGATGGGGCCTTAAATAATGAGGCGGTCATTGTGTCTCGAGGCTGGAAGCCAAATCTTGTCTTACACATAGACCACAGGTCACATTGCAAAATGGGACCACACTGAACTATCACAATACTCCTTTTCACAGAACTGCCATTCTATGCAATCTAAAAAACAGGATTTCAGGGGACAAGGATTGGGATATTGAGAAAAAAATCAGGATCAGCAACAAATCATCATGCCGACTCAAAAATTTCCAAGGAAGTCCATAAATATATTGTGCACACGCGTGTGTGTTAGGGCTGGATTCTGCTCGGTTATTCGGAGGCTTGCAAAGCAGCGGACGGCTCGCGCTAGAGGCTTGTGCTTTGCTTTGCCTCCCGCTTGCTACCGGCGGGAACTTCCGGTGAGTTGTGACTCACGGACAGTCCTGCTGTACTGTGTTGTGACGCTGCGAACCTTCGTTGCTGCGGGCTCAGTACATATTACAAAAGATTCTCTGGTTATTTGTGTTGAGAGGCTTGCACCAAAAGTGCAAGATCGTTTGTTTTTTTACATAGTTCGGTTGTAAAAAACAAAAAGCTCTATTCAATGCACTTAAAAATTAATATTGGATCGGCTATTCTTACGATGTTAAGGGCTGTTTATTTTTAATGTGCACGAGCCAAGCGCTTCATCGTCGCACGCAAAAGACATCAGTTCGATTCCCGTATGGGGAGAAATTTTTACTGAGAACCTCCGTCTTTCTGCTGGGGCGTTTTTCCCTCTCAGCCCAGGTTGGTCCTGACATTGGGTTGAAGTAGGCCTAGCCTGTCTCCTAAATGATCTGTTTTATGTCACTGTGAGTGCAACTCATCTGCAAAATAGGTTACATACATACGATACAAAAGCCAATCACAACGACCCCTGGAGTTTTCCATTCTAGGGTAATCTAAGTCTACTTATTCTTATTACTACCAGAAACCTAGGTCTCTGTTACTACATTACCACGCTCCCTCTCACTTATCCACTCGCTTAGCTGATCAACGGCGGGAAGTTAAAATTAACTTCTCTCTCTTCACCAAAACAAGCCCAGCCTCTCCCTTCCTCCACGGTTCAAAGTTCACACAGCGAGCGGTACTACTGTTTGAACACATTGAGCGGTCTTGCCGCCATAGAGCGGTCCTGCGGCGTGTCGCTCGCTCGGTGTATCGAGACAGCACAAGTCAACAGGTCAGGTTTCGAGCTTGTCCTGGGACAATTCATTAGGCCTAGCGCAAATCAGTACTGTTTGAATCGTGGGGCTTGTTGCTGCGGACGGGATTTGAGATTTGCGGCTGTCCGCTGCTTTGCAAAGCCTTCGATTAATCGAGCAGACTTCAGAGCTACGCCGCGCAGTGACACTGTGGGCGGGATCTCTCACTCTCTCCTTCTCTCTTTTTCTCACCTAAGTGGCTTCCAGGATTGCAAGCAGGGTGGGAATGATGAAGGGGTCTGACACGAGCGGCTTCGCGGATTGCTAGTTGCTGTGGACTTACAGTTTGCGCTAGACTCAACTTATCATGCTGGTGATTTGATTTGATGATTTGACCTAGTGATTTGAGGCTTGTGACTTGAACTAGGGGCTTGCGAGCATGAGCGGGTTTGCTACCGGGGTACAGCCCTAGTGTGTGTGTGTGTGTGACAGAGAGAGATCATTATTTCATTGGTGAGTATAGCTGTACCCCGGAACTCACATACCTAAATTATGTCACCTGATGCAAACGCGATTGAAAGTATTAGCGACGGGTCTTGATGACAGGCCTAACTAACCATAACTCGGATGAAGCTAGTTTTGAAAGTAACTGCAGAACTACAAATATCAATCAATTGTAGGTCACGATTGTCACAGTTATCTGGCCATCATCAGAGAAAGCTGAGTGGTAACAAAAACGAAAGTAGATCTTGAGAATGTCCCAAGTCAGAATGCCAAATCGATCCTACTTCAATTGTAGTGGGAATAACACGTGCGCGCAAAGATACAACACAACTCAGGGCAAGTCAACTACTAAATCCAGCATCGATATTTTGGAAAATAGTGCTCTAAGTTCCAGCTGACAAAAAAGTTCAATGTTTGTTTCCCATGACAGAAGGGGGCAGAGTAAGTTTTTAATTAAGTTTTAGTTTAGTATGGGGTTTTACGGCGCTCGCAACTGCATAAGGTCATATGAGTGTGTGAAACAAGGTTTTTTCTCAAAGGTTCATTTCTCGGCTTGATACTGGTCAATATTTCTATTTTAAAAATTTTAAACGCTAAAAATCGAGCGTAAATAGGCTTTAGATTTAAATTTAAATTTAAAACAACTTTCTAAATAACGCTGAAAAATTTTGAACAATCTATTTCATAACTTTCCATAATGGCCTTTATAAAATCTAAAATTCTGTTGGGAACAACGATGGAAAAAATATCTTGTAATTTTGTGCATTTATAATATTTCCTTCGGGTCTCTCCGAAGTCTAGACATTCGGTTAAAATGTGTCTAAAGGTAAAATCTGTGTCGCATCCGACACACGGCGCACCGGCAGTGGAATTTTAGTTGCCGCGGGGGGTTCCCCGCCAGGCGCCTTATCAAGTCGGGGTAACGGGAGTCAGCTCCCTGTCGCCGCTCTGTCTGGGCCGACTTAAATTTCGGTACTTTTTAACGTACAATTTTTGGTGTATCCTTGTATTTATGGTAGTTCTCCTTTAGTGCACCCAAAGCATGCATTTCTGCTCTTGAGACTCAAAAAAAAACCAGACATTGTAACTTGTCTGGTTATTTCGTTAGACGCGCTGGAGTCAGCAATGCTAAATTTATTTTTTTGGGGACTAGCGGGAATGAAAAAAAATCAATATAAAAAATAGGCCTCGTCAAAATCTGTCTAACTTTTGGAACATGAACGACATAGCATTGGTGCAGATACTCTGAAAAGATGGTTTCTGCCCATATTATAATAGAAAGCTGTAATTTTGCAACTTTATCCATCGGGCACACAATTCGCTATGAAGTAATTCCTCCAAATACAACTTTATGTGTCTAATATAATCGTGAATATTCGCACATTTTCTCGAAAGTTTCTAAAAGTTACCATGAAGTTTCTCTATGAAAAGTACAAATCGATTTTAGTGCCAGAATACATCTTCAATGCAATACACGAACAGTATCTGTTACACTCCCGGAAATTCCTTACTTTTCTTAAAATGCTAAGTCTAGGTTTTGTAAGTTGACTGAACAATAGGAATGACTTCTCGTAATTGGGTTATAAGAATAATTTCTAGCTTTCCAGGGACACTGAATCAGCACCAGCCTTTTCCAGCTTTATTTTTCGTTTCTATGACCATTTGTAATAACTGACAATGTGACTGATTTTTTACATTCATAATTGTGTCCGTGCATATTTCCGACACAAAAACTAAGAAAGAATGTGTTAGCTGTCATTATTTTTATTCCATTCAAGAAGTTTATCTCTACCCATGTATTTACGCGGTTTTGTGGGGTCTTTTTAATCGCTTATATTATATCTTTTTAGTTGTAGGCAGGCTGCCGCAGACATAGCGTGATTCATGAACAAACGCAGAGTAAATGTCTCTCATTTAATTGTAAAATAAGAGCTAACGCTGATTGTCTTTAGTTAAAAAATGCAGATGTGCATCTTTCTTCTCTTATAATTTGACTATTACTACTCGTGCAGATTAAAAATTTCTCAAGGTAAAAGATATTCGTAGTCAGTTTAACACAGATTCTGGAGAGATCTGTTGAGCCTGTTTTAAATTAACAATCATTTATTCATAAGTTTGTAACTAAAATAGGAAAAATTGGGTACTCTACAAACACTTGTCTAAAACAAAAACTAAGGCACAGAAATTAAGCATTCTAACGCAAAATAAATCTCAAGACATTGAGCTTTTATAGTACATCCGCGTAATAGTTTGCTGTGTGGGATGGGGAAGAAATTATATTGTTTTAAACATGGAGGTGTCTACGTACTCCCCGATTGGGGTCTAGGTGGACCCCAAAAATGTTGGATTGTGATTGGCTCGTTGAGCGAGCGGTAGTTAAAACATTGGTTACAATGCAAGGCTACTGATCATCTCGGGCGGTGTGTCGATCAAGTGTTACTATAATTTATTTATTTTAGCCCACAGAGAGAGTATTTAATGAATAAACGTATCTCTAGATCTAGAATCTAAATCTAGATTTTGGTGTGCAGTTCGGAAAGTAGATGATCTAAATCTAGTGGTGGCCAGGTGGGCGAATGACCGAAAAGCGACTCTTAACTACTCGCCTGTGAATTGGCAGAGACACACTAGGCCTATCATGCAACTTGATTCACATGTCTACTATCATAAATTTAATTATCAACAGTAAGTCTACTTGTTTCTGTAGGCCTGGAGTCTATTAAGTTTCAAATGGCTTCTTTTTCGGTGCACGGTTTCGGCACTCCTGTACAACTGTGGTCCCGTTACTTTGTTTACATGACGGCCATTGACATTGTGGGAGTGAATCTAGATTTCTAGATCTAGATTCTAGGTCTAGATATAGATCTAGAATAAAAATGATCTAGATCTAGATTCTAGGTCTAGATAAAGATCTAGATCTAGATCATCTAGATCTAGATCTCTAGATTTTAGATTCTAGACAGACAACATAACCTATATCTAGATATAGATCTATATCTAGATCAAGATATAGATTCTAGATCTAGATGTAGATTAGATATAGATCTAATCTTAATTCAGTTTAAATCTAAATATGAAACACATAAGAATTAATGTACTACATGGGGCACTTAGATCCAGGCCTAGATCTAGATTAGTGGGATTTAGTGCAAACGGGACCTCAATTGTATGGCCTACAGGAGTGCCACTATTTCTTAACTTCAGTTCATGATGACGGATTCTGACATTGGGGAACAGCTCGTTGTTTAGATAATCTAGATTCTAGTCAACAGTTAGGCTACCCGGTACTGGACTCTGGCAGTGGCAGTTTTAACTTTTCAAGCGCTGACTGCATGGGGTTGGTTGGGGGGGGGGGGGGGGGGGGTGTCAGTAACTTTGTTTTAAAATGTTGTTTGGTGTTTAGTTTCTTTTAAAAAAATAATGTCTTGTTAAGTCCCCATCGACACAATATTATTAACTATGTTTCTTTTGCTCAATTAAAGAAGCTTAGATAGCTTCAAACAGTCCCACAGCTTCTGACCTGGCCTACGAGTAGCTGGAACATGGCTTTACAAGACCTTTATTTTTGTGGGGCATGTAGATCTAGATCTAGGTCTTCCTTTTTCTCAAAGTCTTACACTTGTCACATATGACTGGAGACACTTGTCTTTCCTAAGCAAGTACCCACTGATGTATGTGGCTGCTTTTTCCTTTGATAGCTATGAAAAGGTTTTCAACACAGTCCTGATTTAGCAGCTGAATAATACTAAACATCACCCTTTCAGTTTCCTTTACCAGAATCAAAAGGGCTTGAATTATTTGTATTTGAATGTGGGATGAAGTTGGTTTGAGTTTGATACAATGCTTGTAAATTGTAGATGACTTGTTTGTATTTGTAGTAAAGCATTGAAGAAACTGTCAAACCTGCCAAGAAAAGGAACGTGGCCATATATGCTCAGGCAGAACCGCATTTAGATATACTTGACAGAGAAATGCCATCCCAGCAGCAACTTAACTGTGGCTCAGAACATGAGCTACAAAAGCTGCAAAAACAGTATCTTTCAAGTCATAGAATAATATTATTTGTGAAGAATAATGTGATAATTTAATCAACATAATAATATTATGAGTGGCATAGAACTATAACATCAACAACAGATACACAGGCATCACATTCACTTATACAGTATAGACATCAAAGTTATAAATCATAGATCTAGTGACCAGTAAGAAAAGAAATTGTTAAGTTTTTCTTCCTCTCAATTTTATGCTTTTCTCTAATTAACATTTGGCCTACTTTATTGAAGGGGTCTCATACTCATAGTCATAAAGTCTAGTATTATTGTTCTTTTTTATTGTTGTTCATACTTTGAGGTACTAATAATAATTATAACCTAAGGCATTCCAGAATCCAGGGATTTAACAGCTTACCCCAGTTAGCCTTTCCTGTGACATATATTCTACATGTGCATCGCTTTGCACTTTGCTTTATTTTGATTTCCCAATGAAATTTAGTGGGTTTTTTATGTAGGCCTCGGGCCTCGGCAGCTGTATAAGTATAGGCACCTGTGTTAACAAACACAATGTGATGAGGTTTCACTTCTATTATTCTTTATATATACAAATACTTTTAACAAAATAGCTTATTGATTGATTGATTGATTGGGAAGATGTTTTACGGCACTATTGACACAATTTTGGTCATGTAAGCGCAAACAGGTTTCACCGCTACAAAATCAGACGTGTTTTTAGTAAGAGTCTTTCGGAGCTCGCAACCGGACACGATCAAACTATTTTCATTATGCTAAAAAGACGAACAAACATTTACAAAAATATTTTGGTAAATATGGAAAAGGCTTATTTACATTTGTGTATATATACAATATAAATTTCAGTGTATGTATATATACACCGATAATGATAACTATATATTTTCATATTCTATTAAATAGTCCAATTTCTTTTATATAACTTAAAATTTTTCTTGGCTCTACGATGTCAAAAAGGGTGATTTGATTGGGTAGATGTTTTACGGCACTATCGACACAATTTTGGTCATTTAAGCGCTAACAGGTTTCACCGCTACAAAATCAGACGTGTTTTTAGTAAGAGTCTTTCGGAGCTCGCAACCGCAAACGATCACACTATTTCCATTATGCTAAAAAGACGAACAAATATTTATTTTTAAAATTTTGTAAATATGGAAAAGGCTTATTTACATTTGTTGATTGATAGGGTAGATGTTTTACGGCACTATCGACACAATTTTGGTCATTTAAGCGCAAACAGGTTTCACCGCTACAAAATCAAACGTGTTTTTAGTAAGAGTTTTTCGGAGCTCGCAACCGCACACGATCACACTACTTTCATTATGCTAAAAAGACGAACAAACATTTACTTTAAAAAATTTGGTAAATATGGAAAAGGCTTATTTACATTTGTATATACAATACAAATTTCAGTGTATGTATATATACACCGATAACGACAACTATATATTTTCATATTCTACTATAACTAAATAGTCCAATTTCTTTTATATAACTTAAAATTTTTCTTGGCTCTATGATGTCAAAAAGGGTCTTAATATCTTTACATTTAAAATATTTCTCACGAACATAATTAAATTCGACACATTCCGTCAGGATGTGCCAAATTGTGAAATTTGTGTTGCACGCCACGCAAAAAGGAGCTTCCTCTCCTTCGAACAAATGTTTGTGCGTGACGTGCGTGTGTCCTATCTTTAGTCGGGTAAAAATTACTTTTTCTCTTCGTGGGATAGATAGTGGTTTCCTGGGCGTAAGTTTCGGTTGAATGTAATGGAGTTTGTTGTGTATTTGTTGATTCCAGATTTGGGACCAGGAGGATGTGATGTGTTCTTTTACTTTCGGTTTCATGTCAGAGAAAGGGGTTTTACTATTTTTGTTTTCAGGTAATTTTAGAGATTCTTTGGCAAATTGGTCAACGGCTTCGTTGCCATCACTTCCTCCTACATGGCTTGGAAGCCAAGCTATTGTAATAGTTTTTCCAGATTGATGTAAAATATGCAGTTTAATTATAATTATAAGTTTTAAAATTCTGTTGTCGGAGGTGTCAGAGAGCTCTAAAGATTTCAGACAAGAGAGAGAGTCTGAAAGGATTAGGAAAGTAGACTTGGTTGAGTGATCTATAATATTTAGGGCCATTTCAAGAGCTGTAGCCTCAGCAGTGTAGACTGAAGCTTCTGGGTGGAGTTTCCTTAAGCTTAAGCTGTGTGGCGATGCAAGGGCAGCAGCTCCTACTGAGGAATCATTTTTGGATCCGTCTGTAAAGAGTTTCTCTGCTTCAGGGTATCTATTTATTAGCTGTTTGTATGAGTTTAAGTATGTAGTTTTGTCTGTGGACTTTTTGTTGTGTTTTTCAAGACTAGTAACTATGTTTGGTTTGGTTAAATGCCAAGGCGTTGAGAGCACTCTGACACCTCGTCTTTAGGTCTTTCAAGTGAGGTAGGAAAGAAAGTTAATTGTCGAAGATTACGCCCAGGAAACGAGCTTGTTTTTTAACAGAAATTTTTTCTCCAAACAAATATAAATCTGGTTGTCGCACACACTTGTGCGACAGACAAAAATGTACAGTTTGTTTTTAATGTGGAAAATTTGAACCCGTGCCCGTTTGCCCAAGTTTCCAATTTATGGAGTTGAAGCTGACTTTTTGTCAATTGCCACCGAGTAAATTGGAGCTCTTTTGCGTTGGTGGGTAGATATCTAGCTTATTGTGCTCGAGTGCACGGTGTTGTGCGTTCCCCTCTCTGTCCCTCTGTGTGTTTGTGTGTGTGTGTGTGTGTGTGTGTGTGTTTTCCTGACCCCCGTCCCCCGATTTATGTTCCTCAATATAACGTGAATTTCTGCTTGAGTTTGTTTGCGTTTGTGACCTTCTACTTCTAGAATTGCCTGTGTTGGTTCTACACCAAAGTGTAGGCTAAGGCTAGCCTAGATCTAGGCCTACGTCTCATTGAAAACACGCCAAGTTGGTACCGTAGCTCTAGACTAGATGCTCGTCCAATGAAATTAGTTGAGAACAAATTGACCCATTAGATACACATTATGTATAATGTTAAATAGATAGTGTTGTTTTCAGGACAATTGACAAAAAGTCAATTTTTGTCAATTGCCACCGCGTCACTCGGTGGCAATTGACGCTACCTTTCGGAAAATAGCGCTCCAAGTTCCTGCAGACAAAAAGTCCAACGGTTGTTTCCCATGACAGAAGAGGGCAGAGTACGTTTTTAAGAAATATCTGGTGCAACAGACGGAACATAGAAATGATATCCTGAATAAATCGGGACGGGTAGCAGGTCTGTCTACTATAATGACGCAAATTGACTTTCCCGACATTTTTTTTTTACCTTAGTGAAAAAAGAGGCGGCAAAAAGTAGCATCAAAGTTTTCCATAAAACAATAATAACAAACATTCTATTAGATTTGAGTCAATTTTTATGCTTGTACTATATCATGGGCCTTGTAATAAAACCGACGAACTCCAGCGGGAAAAATTTTATTTCAAAACAACAGGGTCTCAACGATAAACAAATGCTTAAAAAACCTATAAAAACACTTTACCGAAAAACCGTAGACCTTTTTTTCCTTAAAAATCGTTTTTAATGAAACTGTGGGTTGGACAATTGTCACTCAAATTTTTCCGGATACAAGCGACCAGCCCTCAGTTTTGTGGGCAGGCCTTTTTTATCAGGAAGCTACAGCTGGCCTTGAGTGCAGCCAAGATGCACTTGGCGGTAACACATCGTCAGTGTTATTCATAAACAGGAGAGACAAAAAAAATTATTGTTAAAACGCGCAGTATAATCTTAAGTTATAAGTGTTAGGACCACACTTGATTTTTCTTAAATACCACAACCGATAGTTTTATTTCGCATGTAGCCAGTTATGGGATGACAAAAAATGTGCAGCACATTCCAGGTGGCCAGTTCTCTGCATTAAGCGCGTAGTGCACGACACTTTCGCACACAGCCAACAACATGTTAAGGTTACCATGGTCGGTCTTCACGGCTAGCGTAACGCCCATGTGACATGACATCACACCGTACCTAACCTGAACCCTGAAATCCTCTACTTTGTTTGGTTTCCATCTCCCAGGACGAGGACCAAGGGATTGGACTTTGGGAGACAAAAAAAAGGTTAGTAAAAAGTGGGTTTTTTTTAAAATTTTGTCCCATGCCCGTTCTACGCATTATTCGACGCCATCGTTGAAATTTGTAGACTTAGTAGTGAAAAACAAAACTGACAAAATGATTTAGTGAATATTGTTAAAACTAAAACAAAGCAAAAGCAGGGACAACATTTTATATACATAATAATGTTTGAAAGAACATGAATTCGATAACAAAGGTCACCTTACACGGTCAGTATAAAAATTGTATTTTTTAAAATTTTAACATCCTCTGCTCCAAAAGAGTCACGAGGCAGGTATTTTCCCACATTCCCACTCCCTAGAGGAGCAACCAAATTTAGTTTATTCATCACCATAGTAAAAAATGTCCTACATGTGTGCACTCAGTCTCTCTACCGGTGACATTTGTTAGCTGGTGTTATATTCTACTCTAGGAAAACAGGACAGACCAAAGAGAAAAGAACAAACATTATCTAAGGCCAGTCAAGTGCAGAAGAAGCAGCAGAAGAAGAAGAAGGAGAAGAAGAAGGAGAAGAAGAAGGAAAAGAAGAAGGAAAAGAAGAAGAAGAAGGAGGAGAAGGAGAAATTGCACGGTCACTCTCTCTAAACACACACTCCCATCCGTGAAACACGCCGATAGGTAAAGTTTGACAAGGGGAAATATTCGCTGCAGCCTATACAGCTTGCAGACAAGTCTAGAAAACCAGATATGAGACTGCCCCTCACGCCGAACAAAGTGAGTGCCTGACTTCGTTTTCACACCCAACTTTCCACAGACACATACAAAGGTCTAGAACTGGTCGGTGAAAAGGATGGGAGAGACTGAAATTGTTTTGATTTGATTGGTCATAGGAAATGCATCTTTGAGAGAAGGTTTCTGACTGCATTTAATGTTCTGTTAGCTCTAGGCCTATGATGCGCAACACGTGTGAATGCTGTAAAACACTAGATAGGCCTCAATAGGATTAAAGATTAGTCAAGTAAGTCTAATCAGCTGAGCTCGAAGAACTTATATCGTACTTGTTCAACAAATCACAAGACAAGTGGTTTCTCTGAATGTAAAGATCTATGATTCTGATGCAGTCCATGAATTTACGGTCGGGGGTAGTTGCTTGGAAAGCCACGGGGCTGTGCCGTCGTCTCTATGACTATCACCAACAGTTTCCTCTTCTAAAGGTTATCTGTTCCCGACATTTTATTGTACATATCATTACACTGAGCCTGTCTTTCTGCGAAAATAATCTATACAAAACTAGAACAAAATGAACTTTCAAAGGAAGTCGAAGATGTTTCAGAAGATAATGACTGCAATAAACACAGCAAAAGGAGAGAGAGAGAATGTTTTATGGAACAGGTTGTTCCAACACGTGAGACATGTATCTGCTAATGTCATATTTTGTTGTGTGTATGCGTGAGTGCAGCACCTAACCTTTGTAACGTCTACTACCATTGTTAACGACCAAGACAAATTTCTCCCCGCGAAATGAATAAAGAATGTCATTGTCAATAGAAAAAAAGGAGAAGCACTTATAACAATAATGATCAAGGGGGCAGACGGGTGTACTGGACATGTCCTACAATTTTTTTCTCTGAGTCAGTAAAGAATGAAATGCTATCTTTGACTTCCTTCATTCAAATGCAAAGAAAAAAAAGATTATAATGAGAAAAGACAGTAATCTGAATAGGGGAAAATGCCTTCACAATTCGATGACTTTCCAGTACAAAGACATGGAAGAACGCATGGACAGAAAAAAAGTGTTTTAAAAAACAATTTAAAAAGATGCATTTGAAATACAGGTACTGTCAAGAAATAAAGTTCTGTGGGAACAGTGGGGAGTTATAGTCATTATCAGCAGCATAAAAAAAAAAAAAAAGAAAACAACTAGATGTTTAAAACTCCCCACCAATGAAACCAAAAAGAAATATCACACAGATACCTTTTTGGAGAACTCCCACAATTACGCTGGATTATCAAAGGTTCAGGGTCCCCACCAAATCCTGGAAATTTTTTTCAAGACCCCCATTTGAGGGAAAAATCAGGCTGCTGCACGTCAAGTCAAGAATGATCCCCAAAAAAGGCCATCTATCAATGATAAATGTCTTTAAATGAATGCAAATGTACATTTTGTAGTAGTCTTCATTCAAACAACAGATGATTGTAATACTGGGTGACTGCTACCCAGCTTCTCAATTTCCCCGGGGGGGGGG
>NW_004797548.1:353383-356541 GCF_000002075.1 Aplysia californica
GTCCGTGTGCGACACTCCGCCTTTGAAGGGGTTGCACCTTCTGCAGACGAAGCAGTGGGTCTATTTATATCCCCCCGACCCACTGGGGGTGACGAACTTTATCTATTCCCGGAAACCTTCCATTGCACCTGCATCGTGAACTATTGTTCACTTAGCCGATTGAATGCGACCAATCAGTGGCCTTTTTCATACCAACCCATGTGTTGTTGGCACACCCACATGTATATTATTCTGGCGTGTGTCGGGGTCGGATGGGTGACCTGAACACCTGTGACTGTGTCGGGGAGGGAGGGGGGTGGGGGGCGCACCAGCAGTACGGGCGTTGAACGTTGCAGATACAAACGCGTCAGTCTTTTTCCCCCCTCAGGAACTGATCATTATTATATAAGTTCGGCCCTAGCATTGACGTAGATCTACGTAATAAATTGAGCGCTGGTCTATGGAATCAAAAGTTGCCGTGTGCTAGGCTCTACACAGCAACACAACTTTTTGGCAAACATTCGAGATTTGAACGAATTGGTCTTTTTTTTACACAGCTCGTAATGTGCAGGCTTTTCAGACACTACTTGTTACTTCTCTTTACACATTATGTGCTCAGTGTCTGTAATAATCTACATAAAACCTCATATTTGCTATAACGAACACTCGGTTTCAACGAGGTTTTGGGTCAGGCCCGGCGACTTCGTTGAATCCGAGTTCCACTGTACTTCACACTTCACAGCGCTCAGACCGCCGGTCTCACACTCACAGGTTCATTGACCGGTCACGAGGGCGAACCTGACAAGACGCTTGTATAACTTTCTTTTCTTTTTTTTTTCACTAGTGACAGCAGAGGACAAAATTTCTGGGTGGTAACGAAAGCAAAAGTAGATCTTGATTCTTCCCAATCGAGCCTCGGTGTCACACATGCACTTCCGCCATAGCGGTTCAATTACATTTCCTCTTCATGATTCATCAACCATACTGTCTAGATAGCTACACTACTAATATTACACAGGCCCTATCCTTTCCAGACTTACCGACCCATCACAAAATTCCCGACTTTTTCCCGATTTCCCGACCTGGTGGGGACCCTGAAGGTTCGAATCTGATGTCAAACGAAGTCCAGGGACGAGTCTAAGTCACGGTTAGTCAGTAATATAGCACATGGCCGTTCATTGTTAGCATGACAAAAACAGCAAACCCTTATTCCCTTGTCGCAGGTGGGATAGTCAGAATTATCGGGCTAAAATCCGATGGGTGCCGGGTTATACAACACAGATTTACTTCTAATGTTTTAAAGACATTTTTAGATAAATTTCAGATCTGCCTTTGAGTGAGCTTATGAAATGGACAATCGATAGGGCCAATAAACATTTTTTTAAAATACTTTGTGGGTTAGTAGGTTTTATCACAAGGTCGAGTATATGATAAGTCATGAAATAACCAAGAGATTTATAAACATTGGCAATACCATTAGAAAGCAACAGAACAAACAAAAACAATTCTTCTGGGTAAAAAATATGTAAAAACACAAAAACACAAACGAGAAAAAACCTTTGAACACTCACCTCCCACTATCATACCGGTGGGCCTTGTTCTCATGGTAGCCCCTGTTGTTAGACAGCATCCCACCCCTGTAGCTACTTCCTCCCCTACTGCCTCGTCGCCTCTCACTGTTGCGGCCGCGACCACTCTCATATTGAACGAAGCCATCATCATCCAGATTGGGGATCGTATCTGCACCATCCTCAGTGGTGTCAATAACTGCCATGCGTGGCATGAAATCTTGAAATTTCTGTCTTCTTGGACCTCCTCGACCCCTGCAACATACACATAATTTTAATTCTTAACATATCATTCACTAGAAAATCATACAAAAATGTTTCATGGTTCTGGTAGGCTGTCAATTTTATATTATTATTAAATATATCCGGTTTGGGGCTTCTAGAGTGAAAACTTAGCTCACTCCCTGCCAGACCCAAAGGTCAAATCGATAAACAAGACACTACCATTATCGAAACCCCTTCAGTTCGTTTCCTTTTTTTTTCTTCTAATATTACTCAATGTGTCATCACAAGCATGTCACTACTGTCCTTTGTGAGTGAATAAACATTGTTTGAGCTACGTTGTTCGATAACGGAATAAAATTTCAGGGGGGATTTTTTGGGGGCAACACCGGCACAATGGTGAATTAACCTCTCAATATGGTGGACCCGATTTGTTTTTGTTTTAGTAAACATTCTACAGTACTTGCAACACAATAAGATCATATAAGTGCTGAACATTATAGGTATTACCAGCGAATAACAAACAGAAAAAGGAGAGGTAAAGATGATAGATATTTGATAGGAAAGAAGGAGCAAACCACACTACAGCACACACCTGATGGACTAGGTCCAATCTAAACTTTTCTAGTGCTGAAGAAGATGGCAGTGACGCTAACTCTTTTTACTTACCACGGCTGTTAAAATCTCACTGAAAGTGGTACTTTAGTTGGTAACCGAGCTCCGGTCTGACCTCCCGCACGAAGGTAATAAATCAGTCAGTCGGTCACTCCCGAGCTTAAAAACCGTGATGATAGCGATGCCCACTGCCGTGCCTGCGTAACTCGGTTCTGGTAATTTTCCGTATCACTTTCTCTCGATCTGATAAACCTAGAAGCCTGTTTAACATCTCATTTTAAAGATCATCTTAAGACTAACAAGACGATCCCACTTTCGCTCTGGAAATCTCACTGTTGTTATAGCATGAACGCATTTTGCAGTACAAGTGTTTTATTAATCTAATGTTGCATTTTAAATTATATTCCATTTTGGAGTTTATTATCTCAAAAGCCAAACTCAGATTTCTGTGCTTCACTTGAAACAGCAATGCTTGAGCTTGATGGGCTTACATATCGTCGGCCTTGTGATAAAACCCCAGCGAGGTAAATTTTACAGGAGAAGGAAAAAACTGTTTTATTCGAAAACAAAGGTGTCTATCGATAAATCAATGCTTCAAACACCAATAAAAACCCTTTACCGAAAAACTGTAGACCTTTTTTTCCTTAAAAAATCGTTTTTAATGAAACTGCGTGGGTTAGACGGTTACGTCACTCAAATTTTTCCATATAAAACCGACCAACCCTCAATTTTGTGGGTTGGCCGGTTTTATAGGGAAGCCACTGCTGGCCTCGA
>NW_004797548.1:356957-383204 GCF_000002075.1 Aplysia californica
AGGAGGAGGAGGAAGGAATGAGGAGGAGGAGGAGGAAGAGGAGGAGGAGGAGGAGGAGGAGGAGGGAAGGAAGGAAGGAGGAGGAGGAGAAAGGAAGGAAGGGAAGAGGAGGAGGAGGAAGGAAGGGAGGAGGAGGAGGAGGAAGGAAGGGAGGAGGAAGAGGAGGAAGTAGGAGGAAGGGAGGAGGAGGAAGTAGGAGGAAGGGAGGAGGAGAAAGGGAGGAGGAGGAGAAAGGGAGGAGGAGGAAGGAAGGAGGAGGAGGAGGAGGAGGAGGAGGAAGGAAGGAAGAAGGAGGAGGAGGAGGAGGAGGAGGAAGGAAGAGGGTGAGGAGGAGGGTAAGGAGAAAAAAGGAGGAGTAAGAAGAAGGAAGAGGAGGAGGAAGATATTATTGCTACCAATATACAGTGGAAACCTGATATAACAGGGATGGTGGGAGTAGAGAAAATGTCCTGTTATATCCGATCCCTGTTAAATCAGAAATGCAAGGAAAGTAAGCATTTGTGGACTAATCCAGCAGTACTTATTCATGGGTAGTTTCCTTTGCCGCAAGTACTCACGAACAGGGGTTTTGGCACAAACTTTCTCCTTGCCTCCTTCAACCAATTCAGAAGAGCTTGGTGCACAGCATCTGCATCGGGTAGTCTCATCTTCTTTCGATCCAGAGCAAACTTTCCATAGGAGTATGCTGCCACTATCTTCTCTCTATCCTTGATTTATAATGGTGTGAATCGACCCTTGTGGAATGTTGAACTGACGACAAAATCTCTGCCAGTGGAGCTTGCTTTTCGTTAACAGCCTGGATTATTTCTTATTTTTTGTCAATTGAAAGGCATTTTCTCTTGCGCTTGACATCGTTGATGACACATTACACGTGCGTGTTGCTAGGTTTTGGGCTAGATCGAGGTCTGCAGTACACCGCAGCCCTCTCTCGCTTCAAACGCTGTGTGTGCTCGCAGTAGTGGTATGGTTTGAGTGGGCTTGCTCCATCACTGCGTTACTCTCTCTCTCTCTCTCTCTCTCTCAAAATTTTTACACATTGTTAACGAGCCTTTGTCCCTGCTATAACCGGTTGGGCTCCGATGAGGCCCTGTTATTGCCGTTACTTTTAATAGAGACAAAGAGTAGGAAAAAACGGGGATTTTAAACATCCCTGTTATTACCGGATCTCTGTTATTACCGGGCCTGTTATATATGGTTTCCACTGTACTGTCAGCTGCTGCCATTTCAGTGCTACGGAGTGCAAAAACAGTGCAAAAACAGCTATCACAAAAATTTGAACATTTAATAGAAGTAGAAGAAGAACACAGCAATGGGTATATTAATTACATTTGAAGGAGAAGAACAATGAGGTTCGAAGGGTAAGGGAGAGCAGCTACAGCAACAACAACAAAAACAACAACTACAACAACAACAAAAACAAAAGTAGCAGCAGCAGCAGCAGAAGGCCTTTAGAATTTATGACAGTGTCTGACACGGTACTATTGGCACTGGGTGGCCTTTCAAATGCCTGGAAACAAGTAATACTAAGAAAGAAATCGAAGCAGAAAGCCACACGAAAGCTCTGCTACCAGAGAAATGGTTGAGTGAAGTTGGTTTCATAATAATATATTATTATTATACAAAAAGACTTTGTAAGTATCAAAGAATGCACCAACTTTCTTCAAGGTGCGTGGCTTGACAACTACTACATTATTGAGTTTTCTCGACAATAGAAGAGCATGTCTAGCTCACTCTGTGTCCTATGGCTACAACAAGGCAATAAGACAAAAGTTACCATTGTTTTGAAAGACTCAACAATAATCGAATTTGACTTGATCGCTTTCAAAACTTCTTACTGAGGCAAAGTTTCATGGTAATTGTGGTAGCATCGTGGTACGACGGCCTTCAACTCCAGTAAATGTTTATACTGGTTGGCAGTTATCTTCAATCTGTCTTTGCAGAGAGGTCAAGCAGTAACCGTCGTACATTGGGTGTTCAGCTTTCTTGGTCCTTGCAGCGCCTGCCATCCATCATCGAAGTTCAGTTTGTACTGAATTTTATAATATGGAGTGTACTTTGGTGCCTGCAAGTCAGTGACAGTAGGATGGCCTGCTTTTATCCCTGGACGAATTGTTTAGTGCTCTCCGACCTTTGCACAATCTTTGAAAAAGCTGTGGCCCAGGTACACAACTTCATAGGGCCTGGGGATGCGTCTGGCTTGGAGCATGATGTTCACGTAGTCCATTGGGATGTACATCAGTGCGTTTTTTAGCGATCGCTCAATAGTGCCATGGACTGAATCCACCTCCATTTGGGTATGGTCCTTGGTGAGAATTTCTGCTCAACTGTGATGTTAAGCTCTTAGGCCAGCGAGGCCATTGTACTCACCAGGGTGGCAGTTCTATTTTAGTAGTTGCACCAATCACTGCAGACAATGAATAGGTTGAAGCCAGTCACTTGCAATATCAGTTAGTGAGTCAGACATGATGAAAACTGTTGAAGCTCAGACCAGCTTCACTTTCATCCCAGACATATCATCTGGCGTCTCTGGTGGCAAGATCCTAAATGGTAAAATTGTGTACAGCCAGTTCTGTCTTATAATATAAGGTGGATGTCTTCACTGGATCTCCATACAAAAGACACACATTTTGTTCTCTAGGTTCAGTGCAGCCTCCCTGTCCTTCTCCTTCTCTGGTCTAGCTGCAGCTTTCCTCATATTCATATTCTTGGTTGAAAGTAAACCCAAATTGTTTTTCTTGAACTTTTGGCAGAACACTTGATAGCTCAATGTGGCTTTCACCCTCTCTGCAAAGTTCTCCAGGTATACTTGATGCAGATCTGGCATTTTCTGAATTGTCATCTGTAGACAGGAGGATATCTTCGAAAGTTTGTCAGAAAAATCCTCTTTATGAAACAACTTGTCATCCTTGGCTCTCTCATGGTAGGTGTGCTGTCAGTTCGATTTCTGTATGAGGAGAAATTTTTTACTGAGAACCTCCATCTTTCTGCTGGGGCGTTGTTCCCTCTCAGCCCAGGTTGGCCCTGACGTTGGGTTGAAGTATGCCTGGCCCCTCCCCTAAATGTTCTGTATTATGTCACTGTGAGTGTAACACATCTACAAAATAGGTTACATACATACGATACAAAAGCCAATCACAACGACCCCTGGAGTTTTCCATTCTAGGGTAATCTAAATCTACTTATTCTTATTACTACCAGAAACCTAGGTCTCTGTTTCTACAATACCACCCTCCCTCTCACTTATCCACTCGCTTAGCTGATCAACAGCGGGAAGTTAAAAATAACTTCAGCTCTCTACATCTTGCACCAAAACAAGCACAGCCACTCCCTTCCTCCACAGTTCAAAGTTCACACAGAGAGCGGTCCTGCTGCTCGCACACAGCGAGACAGCAAGTCAGCAGAGTGACTTGTCAGGTTTCGAGCTGGTCCTGGGACAATTCACTGGCACAAAGCAGTACTATGTGAATCATGGGACTTGTGGCTGCAGACAGGATTTGAGACTTGACGGCTGTCTGCTGCTTGCAAGCCTTCGATTAATCAAGCAGACTACAGCGCTACGCCGCGCAGTGACAATGTGAGCAGGATCTCTCACTCTCCCCCCTCTCTCTTTTTCTCACGTAAGTGGCTTCGCGGATTGCAAGCAGGGTGGGGATGATGAGGAGGTCTGACACGAGTGGCTTCGCGGATTGCTAGTTGCTGTGGACTTGAAGTTTAGACTAGTCCAAGGAGGTTACAGTTTGCGCTAGACTCAACTTATCATGCTGGTGATTTGATTTGATGATTTGACCTAATGATTTGAGGCTTGTGACTTGAACTAAGGGCTTGCGAGCACGAGCGGGTTTGCTACCGGGGTACAGCTCTAGTTGGCGGGCGCTCTGGTGTGGTCTACTCCTTCTGTTTCCTGGTGTTGATAGTCCCATAAAAAACAATAAGCAGTCAAGCCCAAGCAAATTGTTTTAGGTTGCACAGGACAGTGAAGAAAAACCCCAGGAAAACACAGCAGAGTCGGCGGGTCCTGCAGGTATTATGTCATTATCAGCACAATAGGCCTAGGCCATTTCAAGGGCGACCAAATACAGGAGAAATCTAAATTTAGTATGAACGGAAGGAGCAGAAAACGACAATAGCAAAGTCAGAAAGAAGAAGAAAACCATACCAAAGAACCCAAGCTCTAGTCAAAAAGATTCTCAAATAACCAGCACAGTTGAGACAAATTAGATCTCTACGATAATTAAATCTAATTTAATTAAGGTGAAACAACAACAATAGAATCCAACCATAAAAAAAGAAACGACTTTCGAATACTAGATGAATTCAAAATTAGGTTTACCATTCACACAAAAATGGACTCGATAGCCTACCTTGAGAACGTTCTGCCCCGTCTCATTAAGTCTAGAACTAAGAAAGCGAAGTTCTAGAACTGAGAGAGCGAGCTAATTTTAGAACCAACTGTCTGTGAAATATGAAGGCTTGTGCGACATTAGTGTTAGCCAGTTGAACCCTCGATGCATAGATCTACAAACTAGTCACCTCAATCTTGGATCGCAAAGCCTTTCGATTCTAGCAGTGGGTTCGAATACTTGGGGTCTTTTGTTACCCTACAGGGCACGGATCAAATTAACGAGTAAATTTCCTCTTTGGAAAGTGGGGGCAAAGAGGTACCCCACGTCGTACAGATACGATAGTAAAACACGATATATGAGGGGCATATCAAAAGTTTTTTACCTGACCATGAAGAAATAAAGGTGGAAAGCTGAAATTTGGGGTGAAAGCCAACAATCATCTTCCTAGAATACATGAAACTTTGGGGAATTTCCGACTACAGGTTTTAACACCAGCGCACTCTAAGTGAATGGGGGGCATGTTGTTCTCTGGTTTCAACATAAAAATTAAGAAAATTGAGCACAGGGAAGTAATTAAAGTTTTTGTTCTTGAAAGGCAAGTAACTACAGGATAATTTTACCGAGATGAATGTGTATATATATGGAACTGATTGCCCATCCTTTGCTGTGATAAAGTATTGGAGTAAAAAATTCAAATGCAGATTCATGGACGTTGAAGATGACCACCGTGAAGACCGCCAGTGACAGCAACAACAGAAAAGAATGTGTTGAAAATCAAGAAACTTGAGTAGTCAGACTGGCGGGTGGCAGTCGAACGTTTCATCAAATAAACTAGGCTCAGCATTGGATCACTTGAACAAATCTCAAATGAACATTTGAATATGACCAAGGTTTGGGCGAGATGGGTCCCACGTTTGTCGACTCCTCCTCAAAAAGTGCAATTTGTGGATTGTTGCCAAGAATTGCTTGGTCTGTATGAAAAAGATGAAACTAAATTTTTTGAATTATAACTTATAACCATGGATGAGACATGAGTCCACCACTATGATCCTGAGTCAAAATCTACATCAATGCAGTGGAAACCGCCCTATTCTCCAACACCAAAGAAGGCAGCGGTGCAGACATCAAGTGGAAAAGTGATGCTATCAGTTTTTTGGGACCAAGAAGGAGTTGTTAGACTATTAGATTGCTTATTATCAATATATATAGAAGGGAAACAATAAATCCTGGATTGTTGGTCCCTATATTACCATGATTAATTTGGATTATTTAGTCTTGTCAGTGAAGCCAAGGGCAGACCTCATATCATTTTCATTATTAAATCAACCTTCTTCATCTAGAAACGGAGTTTTTACTTTTGTCTTATTAAATACAATAATGGCAAACAACCCCAGTGCAATAGGAGTGATTATGACAGACTATATCGAAAATGGACATACGATCACCGGAGACCATTATTCTAACCAGCTAAAAAAAAATTACGAGAGGCTATTAAAGAAAAACGAAGAGGAAACGCAGAGGAAAGATCCCAAAAGGCATTTTGCTGTTTCACGACATCGCGCCAGCACTCACTTCAAGAAAAGCAGCACAAACTGCGCAAGAAAGTTACTATGAAATTTTGCTACATCCACCCTATTCTCCAGATTTAGCCCCGTCCGACTTTTTTTAATTCTTCAAACTGAAAAGGGATTTAACTCATTCGCTACGCCGAGCCGGGGGGGGGGGGGGGGGGGGGGGGGGGGGGGCGGGGGCGGCGCGGCTAAAGTGTTGTCAGTACGCTAAGCCGCCCCCGGCGGCTCGAGAACCAATCTTCAATTTTAGCTTAGATTCTCAGACCTGCCACTCTATGAAATCTAAAAATCAGGATTTTACAGTTAAAAAAATCAGGATCTGGTGAAAAAAATCGGGATCAACGGCAAATCAGTCGTAAGGGATACTGGGGAAGGAGGGGTCTTGGTTCCCTTTTATGAGGCAAGTATGCAAGAGAAAACTTTTGCAGGAATAAGTTCACGTTTGGGCCTCTAAATAGAGAGAAAACTGAAATACAGCATATGTACTCGAGTCGGAGTTGGATAGGCTGGGGGAGCACAGGATGCAGTAAAGCTGAAACTCTCGTAGTTTTGAAAATAGCTGACACATAACTCTAATCATCCATGCAAAGAGCCCACGTTTTCGTAGAGTAACAACGTCTGACTTCCATCGCATATCCACTCAAGGCAACTCCTCCCCCCGAAAAAAAGATTGCGCCAAGGTTGTTCATTCATTTTCTTTTTTCTTATTCCTTTATCCTCAATTAGTACAATGTATCACGGCACGCACAGCCCAAGTGTCAAAAAAATACCCCCCCCCCCCCCCAGTCGTCCACACTGTTTAAGTCCCGAAACACACATCGACCAACGCGACCGGTGTGAACGAACTTTGTTGACCCCGACAGCCGACAGTCCCAGACACACGCGCTACTCACACATGCGAAGTCATGTCACGTGATGCGAATGAGTGTTTGAAAGTTCCACTGACAGGTCTTGATGATGGGCCCGACTAACCAGAACTCAGATGAAGCTTGCTTATAAAGCAACGGCAGAACAACGAATAGATTACTCTTAAAAGCCCATGTCATAATTGTTACAGTAATCAGGACACCATCGAAGAATCCTGCGTTATAAAAGCGAAAGTAAATCTTGAGCGTATCCATGTCGGAATTCAAAATCGATACTACGTCGATTTTAGTTGAAATAACGTGCGAGAGTCCTCTACTAGATTTGGCATAGATGCTTCAGAAAGTAGCGTTCCAA
The DNA here is from genome assembly GCF_000002075.1 of Aplysia californica. NCBI lineage: Eukaryota > Metazoa > Mollusca > Gastropoda > Aplysiida > Aplysiidae > Aplysia > Aplysia californica. Next base: position 364,093 of record NW_004797548.1, read on the forward strand.
GTCCCTGCCGATAAATAATCCAATCGGTGCTTCCAAGCAAAAGAGATTGCAGAACTTTTTACATTTTTTTCTAAGAAACGGACGCAACAGACACAACAACAAAAAATCAGGATACAGGCGATCGAAATCGGGAAAATCGGGATGCTTGAGGTTTGGGGCAAAAAATCGGGATATCCCGATTAAATCGGGATGAGTGGCAGGTCTGGATTCTATTCCAATCCACATATCCATGTTAAAATAAAGGTCATAATATAATGTTGACTTCCGGGTCAAGCATTTCCACTGAAAATCGGAAGTTTAGATTCAGTTTTGAAACGCGATTTCGTAGTTTATTCGACTGTTTTATCGCGATGCCAAAATTATAGCCCGGACACCAGTCTTAGTAATTTTACACATTATCTATCATTATTTTGCCCACTAAAGAAGTGTAGGACTCTTTTTTATAATATTGATATGATTGGACTCATATTGCCAATGCACTGTTATTGAGAAATCAATATTTTTGAGTGCCAGATCTAGATCTAAATTGTTAAAATATTTTTTTCTCCACAAAATCACTACTTTTTGATGAAATTGCACAAAAAGTGCCACTCAAGAAATGTATAGGTTTATTCCAAATGCAATTCTGAATAATTCCATATATATATACGATACGAGTGGGTTTTTTTCTGTTTGTGATCATTTTTCAAGATTATTAAAAATAATTTTTTTTTTCAATATCGGATGTTATGATCCAAATGTACAAATATTATGGAATGTCTGTAAATAACTGCAAACTTTTCAATATTTTCCAGTTCTATATTCATTTATGGTTATTTTGATGCATCATTTGACTAGGTGCAAACATATTTTTTGACTTTCAACAAAGATTATTTTTTTTTTACTTTCAAATTTTATCCGCTTCCAATCAAAACTGTGTTGCCTCTTACAGGAACCAAAGTTGAAAAATACACAAATGAACAATACAGGTGTATTCTACAAACAATACTGAAAATTTTGGGATATAATGTTGATATTTATTTGAATTTGTGACCCCAAAGACCTTTTAACTGCCCACTAGTCATCATCTCATTCGCCCTCCCGAAAAAATTCGTCCACAAGCCGAAAATAATACGTAGCGAATGAGTTAAAAGGAAGGCACGTTGAAAAAGATGATGAGGTCAAAGAAGCGGTAGAGGGCTGGTTTTCTGACAAAGAGAGGGCCTTCTGTTCTCAAGGTCTTTTCAAGGTCATACACTCATGGCAAAAATGTATAACTGTGGGAGGCGACTATATAGACAAAGATTAAGGTTAGTACCAAATTTCAGCTTTCTACCTTTATTCCTTCATGGTGACGTAAACTTTAGGTATGCCCCTCGTAAGGATAGAGTTACAGTCAAAATTCAACATTTACTTACATATTCTGAGAAAAATAAATAGCCTAATACCTACAATAACATCCTATCTTCATCCACTGAAAATTTGAAGGCCCTAGCATTAACTCTCTCGAGTTCCCGCCCTTGTATATCGACCGTCGACCGATAGCCCAGAGCGAAGCTGGCTGTCGCTATAATAATTTGCCTAGAGTCTGCTATGTGGTTTATTTCTGTAAAGGAATGGCTAAACTTTTATAAATACACAAGTTGTAACTCCTTTTTCGAAAGAGTTAGCCGTTAGAGGTGCCCGGATAATGACCTCAATTTCCCGACTACTTTCGTTTCCTTCGCCTCCATTTTGTAAACAAAGAACAGCTGCTCGACTATCTTCACAAAAAACAAACAAGTTTTCGAGTAAAATGTCCGATTCTGACCCCGATTATGGTCTGGATGACTCATTTAGTGAGTTTTCTATCGACGACAGAAGCTCTGAATCAGATAAAGAGTCTGACAATGACGTAGCAAGTCCTCAACCAGGACCAAGTGGTGCAGCCAACGGGTAAGTGATGATTGCACTGAGCATCTATGAACAGCTAGACCTATCGAAACCTAATATTGGCCCGGGGGGTACTAAAACGTGTGTTTTATTGTATAAATGATTCAAATTTGGTGTTTTCTTATGAAATTGGTTAGAATTGATAAGTTTTTCTCGCTTTTATTATTTTTTGGGCATTTTTTTTGTACCCAAGGTGCGGTTGCTAGCTGCTTGTTTACGTTCAAAATGGCGGATCCTGAGACGATTCTCTTAGTTTACAACTGATTGATAACGTTTGCTATCAACTGCAGTTTGATATTATTTGCTTCAATTTAAATGTATCATCAATTTTTTATTTTTATGTGAACAAGGGAATAGTTTATTTAGATCTACAGTCTATGTGGCCTCAGCTCAGGTGAGTTGCGAGTTGTCATTTTTGTAAACTGAGTCTGACAATTGGGGAGTGGTATGATTGGAGTGGTGGAAAAAAAAAGTCTTGCTGGACTTGTTTTAACATGCCTTGTTCCTGTGCATTTTCCCACAGGGGTGACTTCATTGGTTCATAACGTGAAGCGGACAATGCAAGGTACCCAAGTTCAAGCCGACGCTGCGGCCAGGCCTGCATCTCGATGAGGACCAGACCAAACAAAATGCGGAAACATCTGACACCAGGTGAATTTTTCCCCCGCTCGATTTGCATTTTTATAATCATTATTTTGTACAAGACTAAAAAATCAGTAGATATTGTTAATGCTCAGGCTTTTTTTCTCAAATAATGAAACAATTCATAGGCTTTGCTTGACTATTCATTTACTTTAGCTGTAACAAGAATTTACGGACAAATTGGGATGTCTGTTATGTTCAAAATTAATTGTTGCACTGTTGAACACTGTGTGTGTGTGTGTGTGAGAGAGACTTTGTGTGTGTGTGTGTATTTGTGTGTGTGTCTGTGTGTGTGCTCTTGCATGAGAGGAAGAGAGAAACAGGGGGGGGGGGGGGGGGGGGCAGAAGAGAGGGTAAAAGAATGAGCGAGACGGAGAGAAGGGTTCATCCCGCAGAGATGTACTGTGTGTGTACATTTGTGTGATTGAATGGTGCATTGGTGTGTGTGTAGTATAATTTGTAATGTGTACTTTGCTGTGTTGTTGCTGAATGTTGTATGTTGATGTACTGGTATAGCCTATATATCCACCTAAAATTTCTCTAGTGGATCCATCAAATTTATCTTATCATATATATTGATATCTCTTATCATGGATGGCTTTTGTCAACAATTCTTTCTTGTGTATCTATTTTCCAACAGTTGCTTTCTTCACTCTTTCGAATGGAGGCATTTGATGATTTGTGTTGCAGATCTGCACATACACCAACAAGTAGGCCAACCTTGCGGCAATGAAAGAGACTCCTCCATCTCTAGCGCAGAAATAGTTTTCGTTGTTATCGTCTTGAGAAAGTTTCTTGTGTCAAATGTAACAAGTGTGGAAAAAAACTTCTGTTTTAGTGGCACAAGAAACTGTCTTCTTTTAGATCATCCAGCTAATGAGTATGAGTGATGTTTTTGTATTCAATGACATACTCTGGGTGGAAATATATGCACAAATGTTTTCGTCACTATTTTTCAACTCAAGTTTTTTAATTTTTCTAGCATCACAGTTGGTTTATAAACCGTTTAGATGATGAATTCTCTTCTTTTATTGTCAAATAATGTGATTTGAATGTTTTTGTAGAAATGTCATAGCCTAATCTTGGCACAATGGGAGTAATCAGAGAATTTAATGAAAATTTTATTTTCGGTAACAATTATCACCAAAATACATGTAATTTTCCATGTGCCACCAAAGTGTTCATATGGGTCCTAAATTATTCATTCTTTGTCTGTCATGAGCAGAAATGGACATTCTTTTAGAATATCAATAAATTTTGGGTCAATCTGATCATGCTTTTTCCCCCCCTTCTTTATGTTTGTCAGTTTCATGTAAAATTGTGTGCACAATCTATTTTTAGTAACAGTTAAAGTAGGTCACCACTGAAAGCAGACATTAAAAAAAATTAATTGTTATCATTTTACTGTATTCTACATTCAATTTCCTTTACATAGATACATAATAAGCCTGGGTATAGTACAAGACTTACTCACACCAGGGCAAAGATCTGAAGAGGTTGTGAATCAACACAATTTTCTCAAAAAGTGGCCGACCCGAGAGAGTTAACACTTTTTCAGAACAACTACTTTTAGTCTGGTCACCCAATAAAAATCACGATTTTTTTAGAAAAATGGTTTTTGAAGTTGAAGAAAGTTTTTACAAGTACTCTTCACACAGAAACAGACCCCCAAAAAATCCTAACATTGGAATAAAGTGTAACGATCTATTTAACAGTAAAAACAGCAATGCTGTTTTAGATGCTATCATGGAATCCACTACCCTCCTTTCTCTTCCTATTTCTGTTCTCCACGTTCTTTTTCTTCTGCTTACATCCAAGAGTAGAAAACGGTCATAACGAACTTTAAAAAAAAATTTTTTTTTTTTTTTTTACGTAGAGGGTTTAACGGCGCTCGCAACTGCATACGGTCATATGAGCGCCAAGGGGTGGGTGTCAACAGAGCAATCTTTACAGGGAATCAGACTTAAACTGCTCACCTCTCTAGCTTCAACAGCACAAGTTCTGCTTCGATTATCACGGCACCCCAAAATAGCAGGTCACAAGAGAGTGACAAACATACAAAGGGAGTAGAGGAAAATAACAATAGTAAGGATCGGGAAAGAAAAAGCAGCAGTTCCCTGTTGTAGATCAGGCACCGTTATGAGCGTGACATGAGTCAGTCCATTTACAATCCTACTATGCTTGAACGAGAAATGTCCTCCCTTTGGGAAAGGCCTAAAGACACTTCATCAGTGGCACTGCCCCTGGGGTTTTAACGAACTTTACCGAGAACTTAGGACGACACAGAAGAGTTCATTCCATTATACACTGCACAAGCGCCATGACGCCGGAGCCAGCCGAACAACAAATTCGGCAACGCAAATGTACACAGAAAAAAAAGAGGCAAACGACATGGTCACCTAACCCAATCAAAACAAAGAAAGTGCATTTGCATAGGGGGATTCCCCTTCCAAGCAGTCGTTCGATTCTGTCAATATCAAAGAAACTCTTCGTTAATCAGAATCTTCAAATCCTTAGCTTTCCGGCAATGTATAATTAGTCAATGTTCAAATAACAAGAAATTGAATTTACTTGTATGTTTTACAGGGGGGGGGGGGGGGGGAATTTATTCCAAACCCACCCCCCAGCCTCACCCGCGTCTTCCCTAAAGAAAACAATATGAGCAATCAATTCTAAAATCACTTTACTGTTGTTGAGATTATATTCTCACTTTTCAGGACTATTTGAGCATAAATTTCGCGAATTTCAACCTCAAGTTAGAAGTGTTAGAACACAAATGGTAATGGTCATAGAAACACTGCGTTTTAACCGACTCAAGAACACGAATGATGCTTTGTCTCATCTAAGCGTGGGTTAGTGTAAAAGAGATTTTAATTTGGAAATTTCTAGACGAGTATTCCCTGATGTGTTTTTCTTCTGACATTGATCCGGATCCACGACCATATTGTCAGGCCTATTTCAAATGCCAGCGAATTTCAGCGATTTCCTCCTGTTATCGGACACCTTACAGTTAAGAGTTCACGACTTTCACCCGTGCCGAGCTCTTAACAAAGCAAGTAAATGTTGGGGAAAGTGAAAAGCAGAGTCTCTTGTATCTGTCACAAAGGTGTAAAATCAGTACCTTCCCATTCTCCTTGGAGGCATTTCTGGGGCTTTATCTGCAGCCCGGATATCATAGCCGTACAAAGTGATGAGCTCTTCCCGAGATTTGGGTGCCTGTGACTCATCCGTGTAGCGGTCATGCGCCCATTTCCCCTCGTCCTGCCAAAGTTTTTTCTTTGGTCTGTGTTAGACATAAAAATTTAGAGAGCATGAACTGTGAATATCATCGCAAAATTTAAAACAATGAAAAGAAAAAATGAACATGACAAAAATGAAAAACAAAAAACATGAGTCTGTGGCAGCAGTAAGTACATTTGTGAGGCAGCATGGTGAAATCAGGTGTTCGTCAAAACTATGAAATCAAAGAAACAGGCATCTTTTTCTGGGCTTTGGGAAATTTTTTCCAATTTTCTTTTTTTTTCGCAAATGCATTTCTTTGTGGATGTTACAGAAAATGATTAATTTAAGGCACCAAAATGTCTTATTTCCACTTTCCATGGACACTCAAGCTTTGGAAGTCACCAAATTTGGCAGCCATTTTCTCTGTAATTTTGCCTCTCACATCAGGCAACCCCAACCTCCTTCAATCCCAAATAATTTTACTTCTCTTCAAGACAGATGGGTATTCTTTTTGCCAAAAGTGAGATAAGTGAACAAGCTTAAAGATGATATTAAAAACTCTAGATACCCCAAAATTGACAAATTGCTGATTCCACAGCGTCATAACATTTATATTTTAACAAGAGCTATATTATAAACCAAGGTGTCAAAATCAGATAAAATCTGAACACATCTGTAAGGGAAAGGTACTACAAATATTGGGCTCTTTTTTAATTCGCCTACACCATTTACTGTTATAACTGCTTTCAGAGTAAATGAGGGTACTAGGTAGAGAATTGAATGGATAAAATCATCATTCCTGGGCAACCGAGAGGAACATTTATAAAAAATGTTAAGGCTGCCACATTATTTGACAAATAGGGTTCAAATTTTGCATGATGCCTTTACGACAACATTGCAGCATTTTGTCAACATCATATATGAGCCTTTGCCAATAGGTACGGGATTAATCATATACCTCACAAAATCCTTTCCTATTCCAATAAAAATGATGCTACAGCTGTCAAATTTGTATATATTGTGCTTAATATGATGTTTCAGCTATGGGAGCAGAGAAATAGCAGTTGTGCCATCAGAGGAAATCTTACAAATATTTTTAGTTCTGAAATCGATATATTTTTTTAGAATGCAAAACGTGACGCGTCGAGTCCACACTTTTTCTGTCATCGAGTTCAACAAAGAAATAATTACTGAGAAACTCGTCCTTCTACATTTTTACCTACATAATTTCTGGTGCTACACAAGGAATAATGATATCTGTAGCTGCTTTTTCTTTGAGAGCCTTCAAGATTTTCATTTTCAAGCATAACTAGCTTGTGTTGTCATTTCACAAGGCAACTTCGATTCCTTGTGACTTCGTTTCTATCGGCCATTTTGGGGCTCTGGAACGAGCATAATATCATTCAATGTTTACTATCCGGCCTGATTGATTCCGAGGCTGTGACCAAGCATAATTTTGCAGTAAACGGAAATCCCGCGATGCCTCGTGCTGTCATCATTCGTATAGTTCGAAAGAACCAATCAAAAAACATTGTTCCTGTCAATCCATTCAAAGTGTGTTGTAGTGCGATGCAAGACGGCAAGAAGAATGACGATGGATGAGACAAATTCATTTAATTTTTTTTTTCCCGTCATCATCAAATCTTAACATGTTATGTTCGAAAAAAGCTGATATGTCCGAAAAAAGTTTCCCCCCATTTAATCAAATGTAAACCATGTAATGATTAAAATCACACTGCGTTCCAAAGGTCAAGTAGTGGTAGATCTAGATGCGACCACGTGAGCTTGGCTAAATGTCAACGAGAGGGGCAAATTTGATGTAAATTGATGCTATGTTCCAAAATGATGACAAAGATTTGTCCACTATGTGTCATCGTGGTTATGTTTGAAAGAAATTTGGTATTTTGCATAGAATTGTAGTAAAATGTGAATTTAGTGGCATTTTTTTCACCATTAGCATGCATTATGAGTCACCTGACTCTTTGTTTGCAAAATTTTCACAAAATGAATTAAAATTTGAAAATGAAGTTTTCATTTCTTTCGAACATAACTATGATGACACAAATGCGAACACAAAGACATTCAGAATTTCTTTTTTCTGTGATTTTATATGCTCTTCATGCTTATTTTTGAAAATTACAGAAATTAGAAAACTATTAAAATAATTTTATGTTCCATAAATTTCTTTTCAGGGCATTTTTTCATTTAATGTCATCATGGTTATGTTCGAGAGATATTTGATATTTAGCAGACATTCATAGTAAAATGTGAATAAAGTGGCATTATTTCATCATTAACATGCATTGTAAGTCTAATTGCGTCTTCTGAATCATTGATAGTCCCAAACAGAAAGTTTTTCATTTCTTTAGAGCATAACTGTGATGACACAAATATGCAGACACAATGGCATTCAGAATTTCTTTTTTCTGTGATCCTCACCATTTTATATGCTCTTCATGCATATGTTTGAAAATTAAAGCAATAAGAAAACTGTTAAAATAATTTTGTATGTTCAAATTCTAAAAATTGTGTCATCATAGTTATGTCCACAAGAATTTGACCTGATGTTATGTAACGCCAGTAACACAGCTTAGCATGCCATCTGTAGGCTGTAAATACATGTTTTTGTAGGAGGAGATATACATGAATAGAAAAATTTGAGTAAAAACGAAATATTAAAAACTTTAACATCAACCCTCTGTGCTACAGTTTAGATGTATAGTCTGTTTAGTTTTCGGGAGGGGGGGGGGTTAATCATTTAAAATACCCCCCACCCCCTAAAATTTTTGCACGTTTTACGATACAGCACACAAAATAACCTACTAAAACAAAACTAATTGAAATATGCAGTTTTCTCGTTGACAAAAGTTTCGTATAGAAATAGATGATCTTATCAAATAACAAAGAAAAATGAAAAAGCCTTAGGATTTTTTCAATGTCCTAAATTTTAAGGTTACCATTACACATAATCTACACCTAGGTTGTACATGAATGATGATTTCATCACATTCAAATATCTAAACATTTCCTATAAACATGCTGAACAGTGATACCACAAGACATTGTCAAAATGGAGAATCTGAAGACATGGAAATTTCAGTAGCACCTTCCCTGAAAAGAAAAAAAACCCCAGTATACTAAGCTTCCTGATCTAGTCTTCTGTAAATTATATTTTATCTCATAGCATGCAGTGACCAAGTTTGACCAAACCTTCCAACATCATTTTTTTCCCCATAAGAGTATTACAGTACTTGCAGCACAATAAGGTCATAAAAGTGCTGAGGATTAGAGGTGTAACAAGGGAGTAACAAACACAAAAAAAGGAGAAGGGGAGAAAGACAACAGATGTTTGATAGGAAAGAAGGAGCAAACCACAACAGACCACCCGCCAACTACCCACCTTCCAACATCAAAATATTTAATATTATCTATAATAATAATTATAATTGAGGACATGTTGGGCCTATTGACGGGCAAAAAAGCCAACATACAGAAACACAACAAACAGAAAAGTAGTTTCTAAACTGGATCTATAAGCAAACTACAAAAACAGTTACCAAAGTAAAGGTAGGCCTACACTGTTCTTCAGCTGCATATTTTCTCAATATTTCAAAATTACTTCAGTTCTTGCTGTATAGCACTCATTTGTATCAACATAATCTAATCAGGTAAGTAAATTTAAGAAGGTTGTTAAACATTTACTTCAAATCTTCCCCCTCTTCTCCTTCAGGACCCTCATCCCCTTGGCGGAAATCATGCTCGTAAAATGCCCCTCTTCGGGGCACATAGGCAGGATTCTTTTTGTCCTCATCATCATCAGGCTTGTCCTTTTCTGGCTGCTCCTGGGAAAATGGAAATAGTGACAATACAAGAAATGGAACTTAATCGGGGATATCAAAGAATCTATTTGACTACAACTTTTAAGAAAAAGGACTTAAAAAAACAAGAAAGCTAACTAAATTATCTTCTTCATAACAAAATTAAGCATACCCAGTTATAAAAGCAATCGACGTTCATAATTAACGACATGAAAGAGTTTAAATAGATACAGAAACTAGCACTTTTCAGAACAAAATAGAACTTTGTAACAGCTCTGTCTGAGATATGATGCCCAGACTAGTTACTTACAATGAATATTCCGGGTCTTGATTTATGCAGACCTGCCACTCTTCAAAATATATAGCTGGTGGAGTGATAAAACCTCATAACCCGCAATTTTTTCGAAATCCGTTGGGGTTTTTTTTTTGGGCTTAATGTTTTCTCCTAGTCCTTTTTCACATTGTCTCAAAATCAATTTAAATTAGTAAGAGAAATTATGTTTAAAAAATTAATTAAAAAACCTCGCATGTTTGCCCCCATGATATCCTGGCGTGACGAAACCTCGCAACCCTCACCTGGGACACCGATCTGCTTTTGCGTGATGCATCACTCTCGGTTTGAAAGAATGACGCTTATACAAGATTCCGCCCCACGGTATTTTTCTATAAGTTTTTTGTTTGGTAAATTGTATGTTTTTAAGATCCTCAAGGACTCTGAGGCCTAAGGGTTTGAGAAGTTTTTCGTTGTTTTGGAATTTGTTTACGGTGTCTGAGTTGGTTCTGAAAATACAGTCGTGAGCTGAGTTCTCTGGTGTTGAGCTTTGTTTATTTGTGTATTGCAGTGTGAGTGATGGAGAAGTGCGGAAAGCTCCAAGGGCGAGGCGGAGTCCTTGGTTTTGTACTGGGTCTAGCATCTTCAGGACATGGGGTTTTGCTGACCCATAGACCTGACAGCCGTAGTCAAGCCAGGATCGGACAAAGGAGATGTATAGGTGGAGAAGGTGTTTTGAGTGTCCGCCCCACCCCGGAGGAGACAAAATTTTCAGCGCGATTAATGCTTTCTGTCACCTCACGTGAAGGTTTTTTATGTGTGGAATTAATGAATGTGAGTTTCTTGTCAAATACAATGCCGAGGAAACGAGCCAGGTCCTGGACGGGAATTCTTTCCCTGAATAGCATCAAATCCAGTTGCAGCACATGTATGCCTGATCGGCAGAAGTGTACTGCAACCGTCTTTGACGGGGGAAAACTTGAAGCCATTATTGTCAGCCCACTTTTCAAGTTTTTCCTTTCTTTAGATCTTAGTTGAGGGTTTTTCGAACGGCAGCATATCAAGAAGTCGTCAACGTAAAACGAGCTGCCTATGCTATTTTGAAGGGTCTTAACAATGGCATCTATTTGATTTCGAATAGGAGAGGAGAAAGGACGCTTCCCTGGGGGAAACCTTCCTCCTGTTGGTGGGGGTCTGAAAGGGAGGATCCGACACGAACCTGGAAGTCCAGGAAGGAACGGTTCTTCAGGAAATTGCCAATTAAGGCAGGGAGGTGACCGCCTATGCAGAGAGCGTGCAGTCTCTCAGAATGCCCTGCTTCCAGGTTGTGTCGAAGGCTTTTTCTAGGTAAAAAAAAGATGGCGATCACGTGGCCTCCTTCGGCAAACGTCAGGCGTATAAAGGTCTCCAGGCAGACCAGGTGATCCAGAGTGGACCGTCTTTCCCTGAATCCGCACGGGAGACTGTTCAGCCAGCCTGTCGTCTCCAAAAATCACATGAGTCGCCTGTGAATCGTTTTATCCATAACTTTGCAGTGCTGTTGGTCTGTAATTGGATGGGTGCAGACCTGCCAACTTTTCAAAGTCAAAAAGAGGGAAAATTTCCTGAGCACTTATGGGTACCGACTATTGGCACTAGACGGGTATATAAACACGTGTCATATAAGAACATAAATATGGTATATATGATTTTTAGTAGTTGAAAACAGCAAAACCAAAAGAGAAGAAAAATATTCAAAACAAAGGAGAAAAATAAAAACAGTAGTAGGCAGTATGTGACAGGAAAATTTGTACTCACCATAAAACTATTTACACTATGTACAAGGGATGCCTGCAGCTGGCTACTGGGTAGAGGAAAAACTGGACAGCAAACTGATACTATCCTTTGTTGCAGTCTTGCACTTCCTCAAGAACCCGTCGGTCAAGTTCAGAGAGCTTTTCCTGACTTTGGTGACCAGCAGTGCATCAAGGGTCTCTGTTGACATCGAGGTCCTTGCCTCTGTCTTATTTTTTCTAACCAAAGAGAAGACTCTTTCTGCACTTGCATTGTTATGTGGCAATGACAATACACTTGTTGCTATCCCAGCAAGATTAGAAAAGGGTTTACTGTTGCCAACTTGTCAATGTGATGAAGCAACAGGTTCCACTGCTTGTCATCTCTACCAGATTCAGTGACTGACTGAGGTAGTTCACAGGACAGATAATTGATAAACTCCTCTTTAAGTTTATTCTAACAAATTGACAAATGTTTCAGCTTTGAGGCAAAGAAAAGAACACTTTCAAAAGATGATGATTGACTTTTGCCCACATTTACAAACTGAGAATGCAGTAGGGTCACATCATGTGAAGGAAACTTCTTCAGCATGCAATCCAGTGCAGTGCAATAGAAATCAATTAAGGCAGAGGAGATCTCTTGTTTCTGCTTTGATTTACACTTGTCCAGAAGGCCTTGGTTAACTTCCCCAAAGTACAACTGCTGATCAGGGATGTGGTTTTTTGAGTCCTGAAACTTGACCTTGGTTACATCCTTACAGTGCAGACTAATGACTTCTGGTTTCACAAATTTTACCAAACCAATATGTCTCTAAAGAGAGAGAAGTACAAATCCCTAGGCTTTTGAATCTGTGGCTCCTCACTTTGCACGATTCTCTTAAACTTATCAAAAGTAGGCATAATCCAGAGTAGAAAAGCACGAAAGATGGCAGCTTATTTGGAGTTCAAGATGCTGTGGATCCTCTCCAGCCTACCAGTAGTGAAGGCACTGACAAGGGGCTGAGCAGACTCTGTCATAGATTTTGCTGATGAGCTGCTGGTGGATGCAGAGGAATTAAACCATGAATTAATGATTGTCTTTAAAAATTTGCTTTTTGCTTTTTATCTGCCCTTTTCTCTTTCTTGGCAGCTTCTGTGTCCATTTCCTCCTTTGCTTTGTTGAAGTATTTGTTCAGAGGTTTCCACAATTCTTTGCAGTGAAGTTGTGAGGCACAGCCATCTCGTAGAACAATATTTCAAAATTTCATCACTTAAACTTAAACTTAAAGCAACTGAAACTCTTTGAAATCTGACTGTCTTTTATCAGAGTGGTGGAAATAAAAATAAAGGTCTATGAGAAACTCCTCTACTTTTACTAAAATAGCTGAAAGTGCTCTCTTGACAGCCAAGTTTAGCAAATGACAGCCACATCCACACTAAGCATATTAGGTTGCTCTTTCTTCAACAGAGTGCACACACCCCCTTTCCTCCCTACCATGACATTAGCTTTATCTAATATGAAAGCCAAGCAGTTCTCCAATGGAATCTTGTTTTTAGAAAGTTCTCCAAACACAAGTTCAGCAATGTTCACAGCAGAAGAAGATTTCTCTAACTCTGGCACTGAAAGCAGCTCTGTAGTCGCAGACTCACTAGCTTCATTATTAATGGTAATGACTAGAGGGTACATTTTACTGTCATGGTCGTTGGATCCATCTGTACCTATGCTAAAGACATTTGATTTGATTTCATCTTTGTCACCAGCTCTTCTTTGAAATGTTTGCCCATGCATTTTATAATGGCAGTTGACTTTGTTCTGGCACAAGCACATTTTTTTGCAATCTCAGAGTCAGGGCAGATGTTTTTTTAGAAGCAAGTGGCTATTCTCCGGCGTCGCACCGGTAAATAGATCGGAAGCTATTCTCCGGCGTCATAACTAGGCCTAGTAAGTCTACCTTTCATTATATTTATCTATGGTAATTGTCTAACATAACTTTATTCATTTATTTCCATTTCCATCGTCCATTTGCTTAAATCTTAAAATAATGCTTCTGTTTATTTAAACGAACAAAATTGATTTTGTGTCTAAAATCCTGTCTAGTCATATAGTATAGCTTGCTGTTTAACTTATTTCTTGTTGTTGTAATTTTCTATCAATTTAACTGATATTTCGCGACTTCAGTGCTTTTTTGTCGTATCTCCATTTTTGTAAACAGTGAAAATGAGACTCCTTCTTATGCTCACTCTTTGTTATGAACTCACGTCAATAGTTGAGAACACATTTCTTCTAGTACCCAACATAATTCTAAATTGGAGGAATTGGGGCAGTTTGTCTCTGAAAACCTATCATCTGTATCAATGGAAGTGGCACGAAGTGGTGCAGTTGTTGGAATTTTTTCCCAAGACAAACAGATGAGAGAGGTATTTGCAAATCTGCGCCAACAAATTATTATTTATAGACCGGCGCGTCGCAGAATAGCTTCTGATCTATTGACCCGCGCGACGCCGGAGAGTAGCCACTTGCTTTTTACAAAAGGCTCAAATTTGTCACTGGTAGCTATGGGCATGTTGTTGTCTACCAAAACTTCACAAACAAAACTTCTGATTTGATAACAGAGAGATCTTTATCTTCGGCAAAGAAGTCACTTATGTTTGTGCAGGAATCACTGCCTTTAACAGCTGCCACATGTTTGGTTGTTTTCAAATGTCTGGTAACATCATCCTTTCCACCACTTGCAATGCTAAACTCTGAATTACAAGACACACATCTAAGCTTGCAAAGGACTCCCCTTTTACTGATGGCTTAATGAAAAGCCACAGCTTTGTGTAGTCATCCCTAAACTTGGTGGCTGGTTTTGCTTTCTTCTTTGCAGGATCAGCATCAGTAGAATTTGACAGACTGGACCTAGGTCCTATACGGGAGACTGGCTGGAAGGTAGATCGATCAAGACCACGCTTCACGTTAAATATTTCCAGGCACCTTGTGCAAAGATCTTTACCCGATCTACCACACTGCGGCCAAAACAAGTGGTAACGCATAGTCTACCTCAGGTGTTTGGCCTACATAAGGCCAACATGGCAAATATGAACACCGGAAGAATGAGGCAGATGCTCGACCATTGAGTATCTTCGCACTTCGTAATTTCAGTAAAGAATTTAATTAACAATAGCTACACCACGTTAACGACGACCTCGATCCTGGAATGCAACCGGGAATTTCCCAGACAATCCTGGAAGGTTGGCAGGTCTGTTTTTATATTCTATCACATTGACACTTAATCTCACAGGTCTTTCTTTAAAACTTTACAAAGCTAATATCTATTCAATTATAGAAAATATTTTTGCGCTGTTTAGAAAGTAAAACTCTAAGATTCAGTGTGCCAACGGCCAAAGTAGCAGTCAAGACATTTTAGGATGTAGATCTAAATGCATGTTGAAACTTTGAACCCATTTTTCTCAGTATATGCTTTTATTAAAATTTTTTACTTCATTGTCTAAAACTTCAGTTTTAAAACAGACATCTTCAAAATTTGAAATGCAAAATACCCAGGAGAGTCCCTGCAATGAGACGGAAGCAAAAGTCAAAATACCCAGAAGTTGACACATTCCCAATTCTTGTTCTTTGCCACACATACAGTGGAAACCTGATATAACAGGGATGGTGGGAGTTGAGTAGAGAAAAAATCCTGTTATATCCGATCCCTATTAAATCAGAAATGCAAGGAAAGTAAGCATTTGGGGACTAACCCAGCTGTACTTATTCGTGGGTAGTTTCCCTTGCTACAAGTACCCACGAACAGGGGTTTTGGCACCAACTTTCTCCTTGCCTCCTTAAACCACATCAGAAGAACTAGGTCCACAGCATCAGCATTGGGTAGTCTAATCTTCTTTCGAGCCAGAGCAAATTTTCCATTGGAGTATGCTGACACTATCTTCTCTCTATCCTTGATAATGGTGTGAATCGACACACACATTGACGTCAATTCTTTGTCAGTGGAGCTTGCTTTTTGTCACCAGCCTGGATTATTTCGTATATTTTGTCTATTGAAAGGCATTTTCTCTTGCGCTTGACATCGTTGGTGGCCTAAATGAAAAAAGTAGGCTTAGATCTAGGCCGATCGATCGTCCACAGAGTGCGTTAAGCTTAGGTCTCACATGTACTGTTAGTGAACAGTCATAGTGTGGTGTGGTGTGCTTTGAACTGCGAAACAAGCTCTGCGCACGACCAGAATTGGCCATGCAGCAGGCCTGCGCATGACACATTACGCGTGCGTGTTGCTAGGCTAGGTTTCGGGCTAAATCGAGGTCTGCAGTACACCACAGCCCTCTCTCGCTTCACACGCTGCGAGTGCTTGCAGTGGCATGGCTTGCGAGGGCTTCTTCTATCACTGCGTTTCTCTCTCTCTCTCTCTCTCTCTCTTACTTTTTACACATTGTTAACGAGCCTTTGTCCCTGCTATAACCGGTTGGGCTCCGATAAGGCCCTGTTATTGCTGATAATAACAAAGAGTAAGAAAAAAACGGGGATTTAAAAACTCCCTGTTATTACCGGATCCCAGTTATTACCGGGCCTGTTACATATGGTTTCCACTGTATTACAAAATCCAATTTCCTGAACATTTAACTCAGAAAAAAACAATACCTCTCCATCTCCGCTCTGTCTTTCCTCTTCTAGTCCTTCTTCGTCTGTGTAGCCTCCTTCTGTCTCTGTTCCTGTCTCACTTTCCTCTTCAGATTCTGAGCCCTCCTCTGTCTCTGTTTCACTGCCTTCTTCTGTCTCTTCTTCCTACGAAAAGAAAAACAATGAAACAATAACTTCATCCATCGAAAATATAACCATTAATCTAATTACAGTCAAACCTGCGTAAGACGGAATCACAAGGGAGCGGGGAAAAAATTCCGTCTTAGACTATGAAAAAAAAACGATCTTGCACTTTTGGTGCAAGGTTCTCAACGCAAATAACCAGAGAATCTTCTATAATATGTACTGAGCCCACAGCCATGAGAGTTCGCGACGTCACGACACCGTACAGCAGGACTGTCCGCGAGTCACAACTCACCGGAAGTTCCCTCCGATAGCAAGCGGGAGGCAAATCAAATCACAAGCCTGCTCGCAAGCCTCTAGCGCAAGCAGTCCGCTGCTTTGCAAGCCTTCGATTAACCGAGCAGAATCCAGCCCTAATTTTTGCACATAGTGAGTGTAATAGCTAAAAAAAAATAATTTAATAGACCCATTTTAACCTTACAACTACAATACTAATACTAATATTGTGTGTGCCTGACAAAAGGATCCATAACGTCAGCAAAGTCAATTTCAATAGTCACAGGCCTACAAAGGCGTAAAGATAAAGTGATTACAGGTCAAAGATGTAGTCCACCCAGAAAAGTACAGTCAAACCTCATTATACCGCCTACTTTGGAACGAGCATAAAGTTGGCGGTACAGCAGGGCTGGCGGTATAACAGGATACCACCAATTGCCATCTTGACTAATGGTAGACTGGTCTTGCCTCATTTATATCTGTCTCACAAGATTTCCATAAGGCAAGGAAATAATAAGTAGCAACTAATTACACATACAGCTCTCCCTAAACTTTAAGGCGACACTCTACCTCTTAGCAATAAAATCTACAATTAAGTTATTTTTACTTGTTTTGTTTTTTCGCTTTTCTCAAAGTTATATATTCAATGATTAAAAATATTCAATTTTGGGTATCATTATCAGTTATTCAATCACAGAAATGGCAAATTAGAGTGAAACCAAGCAATCTGAAGGACCATTTGCTACGATTTTCAAAAGCTAAAAACTCAAAAACTGTCGATGCTATCTAAGAACTAATTACATATTTGAAATCTGCACACAAATCTTAAGAAAATGACGCTAGTTTTTCTTGAAATTGTAAATATTAATAATTTTATTACTTTTAGAAGACTTGCACATTAACGAATAACAAAAATAGTTAAAATAGCAAAGTAAAACAATCACCTAAAAAACGGATTTTTTCAAAAATTAAGGACCATCAATAATATATTAATAGAGGTACCAGCCATCCATGTCCAGGTGCTGTCATAGCTGTTTTCAAAACTTAATCTTGAATGGTTTTTGAGTTTTTAGCTTTTAACCTCTTTGCTGCTGTGCCCGTAGAATTTACAGGCCTGAACTGTGTAGTGCTGTGCCGTGCCTATGCCCCGTAGAATTTACGGGACTCTGACAGAGGTTGTTTGATACTAATTAAGGTAATTTCCTGCTAAAATCTTGTAATTATTTTTTAGGTACCTTCCTTTTACGTTTACCTCTATTTTCCCCCTATTTGAAAGCGTCAAGATTCAGATTTTAGATCGAAGAGAAGATTAAATCTAGATCTAGATATACACATTTACCGCACAAAAATGATTTACTGGCAGCAAACACAAGCTGTCTTACATAATATATATGGATTGTATGAGCATTGTGTATAAGGTAAGAAAAGCCTCTTGCCACTTCTTTACCAGCAAACACTCACACAACACGTACTTCCCCCTTTTTTTGCATCAGTTTATCATTACTTGAATGTGTGTTTTGTATTAGCTGTTCGGTGGTGTTGTTTTTAGCATTATGTTACTAACTCCAACTTTTCTCCATCTATCTCTCAATGAAATCCCCCCCACACACAAATCATTATATCAATAGAAAAGTGGTTCAATGTAGAATGTGCATGATGCAGAAATTCATGAGGAATTATTCATAAATAAAGTTATGGGAGGTAGAGTGAGGTCACCCCTAAGCAGCCCTAGTTCATGGGATTTCCCCTGGCACAGAAGCCTATTTTACCTGCGGCATTGAAGGGGTTAAAGCCAAGAAATGAATATTTTGAGGAAAAGTAGCAAAAGGATCTCAAAATTGCTTTGAAACATTGTATTGGCTCACAATGTTACAGACTTTACGAAGCTATCTGAAATACAGCTTTGGGTGAACCTCCATTCGATTTTTCAAAACCCAAAAAACATTGTTCGGACCCAAACAGGACCCCAAAAACCCATGTGTGGCCTTATTAAGTAAATTAAAATTGAAAGAAGCTAGGATCAGAGGCTAGGCTGTTTGTGTCAAAGACCCTGTAGACCTATTCTAAAACCGATATTCGACAGTCCATAGGCCGCCCTGGATCTATCAAGGAGTTTTAATCATGAATCCTCTCAAAACAAAAGCCTCACTGGCACTCACCAGCCTTTAGGCCACTGAGCGGATACCTGGCAATGCCAGATATTTTTCTCTCAGGCCAAGTCGACGTAGCTTCTTTAAAATTACTCCCGCAAGCACCTAGAAATAGGGTAGGGCAGGCTTGCAGCAAGCAGCCACTGTGTGGGTGTCGTGCGCTGTGTGTAGTGTGTACCTCAGGTGGCAACAGGACAAATTTACATTAGTTTAAGGGTGACCTTATTTAGGCCACATATGGCCTAAATAAGCTAAACCCCCCTCCCTTACCTTATTTAGGCCACACCTGTGGCCTAAATAAGCTAAACC
>NW_004797548.1:384780-387216 GCF_000002075.1 Aplysia californica
TCTCAGATGTATGTGTGTGTCTCTATATATAAGAGATGTGTGTATGTGTAAGTATATATATATATATATATATATGTATATATATATATATATCTATCTCTCTGTATATATATATATATATATATATATATATATATATATATATATATATATATATATATATATATATGTGGGTGTATGTATTTTATTATAATGTATACTAAAAGACTGAGCAGAGGCTTACAATGTAAATTCTGTGCTCTACAAGTAGAGAAAATCTTAAGTTTGCGCAAAACAGATTTTAGAAAAAAAAGTTGGATCTAATTATTCTAATAAAGTAAAAGTGATTGTTATGCTGAGATTTGTTATTATTGACTCTGGAAATACAGTTACTTGCTGAATCTAAAAGTAACTAGAACTGAGCAATTCGTTTTATTTCAATTCCAAAGCCCAAAGGCATAGCAATAAGTTAGACCTAGATCTAGCAGTTGTAGGGTCTCTGGCTGCTTCTAGCATAGGCCTGCTACTACCGATTCTAGACAGGGAATCTAGATCTTGCTGTCGCCTGCACTATAAAAGTCAAATATATGGTGAAATAAAAACAAAACTGAATTTTTTGTCAGTCAGTACATCCCAATTGCCATAGCCGCACGTATTAATAGTTGAATAATGCGATACCGAAGCAACACGTTATCACAGTGTGCAGGGGAGAGCGAGGTGCCCGGTCGATTCGGTGGTTCGGCTTTTGTAGATCTATGCATTTTTTACTGAAAGCCCTATTACCTAACCCTATTACTAGATCTATTAGTGTTGTGAAAACTTCAACCTCTACAGCTCAGGCGTCAAAAGATGCTGGGAAATATTAATACGTCCTGAAGTTTCATAATTTATTTTTATACAGAATAACACAGTACACAGCCAGTAGTTTTTATTTCATCGAGTTATAAAAATGGCCTTCGTATAAAAATGGCCTTGTTTTCAGAAGCAAATTTTAATAGTTCTAGTTCTACCGAATCGATTTTCACGCGAATTCAAACATTTTGATGACTTTCTTTTCCTTTAAAAAAAATGTAGATCTAGGCCTGTCGGATGTGGCAGTGCGAATAACACTGAGTTGTTTAGATCTAGATCTAGACCCATCAAAACACGAGGCGTCGTGGCCGATCACAAAAGTCTACGGGCTTATCGAGGCCGATTCGCCCTGCTGCGAGCACGTTCACTAAACTGCCTACTAGATAGAATCTACTACCAAATATTCTCCACACGATCTTTGCTACTATTACTACTAGGCCTACTAGCTTACATGTACTACTACGAGACAGTACGAGAGAGTGTCACTCAGGCAAAGATAGTGTACACACTTTTTATACCCCAAATTTAACCCGGAAGTCCATTCGGAGGATTTGACCTTTTCACTTGACCAAAGTGTGCCAAAATGGTAGCCTAGCTTTTGCCCCTCCATGAAGGAAAAATCTGGCCCTCATTCAAACCATTGGGATTGAGCAAAGTTTTGCGTATTGTGCTTTGTTATTTACAATATTCATTATGGTTATAATTTATAAGTTGTACACTGAGATAAAACCGTACTAAATGAGAAAGGTCCACCATTAAGAAAGTATAAAAAACTCAGTTGCCTGAAAAGGGTAGTTTGAGCATGTGTGGCCTAAATAAGCTAAACCCCCCTCCCTGACCTTATTTAGGCCATATGTGGCCTAAATAAGCACTCCCTTAGTTTAATAAGTACCGTACAATCAGATAGTTGGCGGATGGCGATGTAAAGGCACAAATGCTACGTTTATACATAGAGGCGTACCTTGGCTTTTCATACACTGGCAAAACCAGGCAATAAGTGGTACAACGGGGACCGGTGCAACAAGATGCGACTAAATATTAGTTCTTAAATATCATCTTCCAAAAATACTTAGTTCAATTTTGTTAGGAAGTAGACTTTTTAATATAGTCTGTTTAAGAGGTGTCAAGTGAGAAAACCTTGTGGGGGGCCACAACTGGTAGGTTTTGTTCGTTTCATTAAAATGTTATGGCCCTCGCAACAGCAAAAGGTCATATGAGCCGTGGGACACAAGTTGGTTATTCCCACATTGGCTCATAGCACACCATGCGTCAATGTAGTTGAAGGATCTCAAAATATATGGTAAAACTTGGGTTTTAAAAACAGCAATTTATAATTTCAAATAAAACTATTTACATTTCTAAATAAAGAACAATGGCCTTAATTAATTAAAATCAAGAATCCACTATTAGGATCAACAATGGAGAACAAATTCTTCAACATAGTAGGCCCTACATTAAAAATGTTTCCTTATATGTCTCTCCAAAGTCTGGACATTCTATCAGTGCCCAACAGTAAAAATTATGGGAGTGCTTATTTAGGCCACATATGGCCTAAATAAGGTAAGGGAGGGGGGTTTAGCTTATTTAGGCCACAGTGGACTGTGG
>NW_004797548.1:389341-390443 GCF_000002075.1 Aplysia californica
TTAGCTTATTCAGGCCACAGGTGTGGCCTAAATAAGGTAAAGGAGGGGGGTTTAGCTTATTTAGGCCATATGTGGCCCAAATAAGGTAAGGGAGGGGGGTTTAGCTTATTTAGGCCATATGTGGCCTAAATAAGGTCACCCAAAAATTATAGAGCAGTCAAAAATTTGTGGCGCAACTTATTGCTCAATATCTCCGCAACAATAGAACACAGACGCTCCAACTTTTGCGCACTGATTTATATATATACATTTGTCTTAACAGATAAATATTGTTTTAATCTCCTGTATTACAGAAAATTCCTTCATAAATACTAATTTAAAAAATCCAGGTCAATGGTTTCTAAAGATTTTAATTTATTTCAAAAGGTTTACATCTTATGGGCTTTTTTTGGAACCAAATTGGTAGCTCCTTGGGGTAGGCTGTGCACTGGTTGTGGCAATTGGGTATCAATGACTAGCCTTGCACTCCTTTTTAGGATGCCCGGTCTTGCCACAGTGAGGACACGGCAACGTGTCAGCATCGCGACTGGCTATGGTCAAACTTCTGACACTTGAAACAGTACAAAGGGTTTGGTACATAGGGTTGTATTTCCAGGACCAAGTACAATGCCCAAATGGTGGCGAGGGCGACACCAATTGAAAGAGAGTGTTCATTTTCAAGGGTGGTCTCCCCCTGCCAAAGGGAATCCAGCGGGCTTCAACTTCAACCACACCGTCAACATTTGCCCACAATTTCATCACTGGAGCAACCTTTCAGCAATTAGCTGCAGACAGCACCCTTCTATCTGTTGAATTTCACATGTCGCGCCGATTCACATGAAATATTGGCACAAAGGAGTAATCTTCAGGAGACATGCCACTTGTTTCCTGATGAGCATGTGACAAGGAGAATATTAATATAATAAACTAGTCAACAAAAGTTAAGGAACGTACTGTAAAAAGAGTGATATATTTGTATGCATTCTTTCGAGGTTTTACTTTTACTCGAAAAACTAGATATTGGTGAAATGTTACTCTATGACTAATGGGATTGTACACACCAGGGTTTGAAGTGCACGTGACTCCTGTGCTATGAGCTGGGGAGGGGGCAAAAAGGTCCAAT
>NW_004797548.1:391627-405757 GCF_000002075.1 Aplysia californica
TTGCAGTCAGAAGTTAAAATAACTTCGAAACCGCTTGACAATTTTTGGGATTTGGGATTTTAACCCCTACCAAACTCGATTAACTTTTCAAGCAAGTTAAAATGGAATAACTTAATTTTCTTTTTTGGTACTTGCTATACACATGTTGATTAAAAAGTGTACCAAATCCCATTGCGTGTTGAAGTTTTCTTTCGAAGTTGTACACTTTTTCTCAAATGTTCCTTAATTTTTGTTGACTAGTTTAGCTTCTAAACACCGATAGTATAGGGATGTTTCTGAGTGCTAGTCGTAGTGCATGTCCTGACTTGAAGATCTGTAGTTCTGTCCCTGTAGGATTATGCGATTATGCGATTGTGCGGCCGCGCATGGCCTCGTTTTTTCGCGTAATTCTGCAACATTTGCATAACTGGATTATCCGCGGGTTTTCACGTTTTTTCCCTTTTTTTCACAAAACAATTAACGCCTCGCCATGTGACGAAAGGGACGTAATCACCGTAATAAGTTTCATTTAAGTGAAAAGTTGGTTATTTCCCTTGTTAGAAGATCGTTGGGTTTTGATTTTGTTCCTTGAGCATGTTCAATTTTCCAATCCATCATCAAAAGTTGTTCTCATGTCTGCTGATGTTTCATGTTTGACAGGTGTCCCTGGTTTTAGTAATGTGCCAGCATCAGGGGTCCAGATGTCGTTTTTAATTAATTTTTTTTTAACGTTTTTCTTTCCTCTATAGATCTAGAACTAGAGTTAGAATCTAGATCTACAGCTGAAAGTTACAGAGATTATTTTTTGTTGGGTTTTTTTTGTTGACTGATGTGGATTGTTTTCTTTTCCAAATACACAACAAATTACTGATACTGATATGTTCTGTTTTCAATTTTTCTGTACATAAAACATGAAAATCATGAAACTTCGTGTTGAAAAAGTGCAAAACATGTCGTGAATGGTGTTACGGTAACTTGCATAATTTTTGCATAATTTTGCTTTTTTGGGTGCATAATTTGGCCATCTAAATTTGGATAATTCTACGAGGATAGGTAGTTCTCTTTTGCACATCAGTACTGGAGATGGTCATCTACAGCTGCTCCACAAGCACCCTTGGAGGACGGAATGAGATATAAAGGTCTGTTTCTTTGATTGTTTACTCAGTTTGATGGCCACACCAGCTTTCGTGAGCTAAGACTTTTTGGTAGCGTTATGAGCTGGGGAAGATTTAGTAAAACTTTGTTATCCATGTGATGGTAGTGGTTTGTTCGACTCCGGGGCTCCCTATCCACCACCGAGCCCAACCAGAGGACACATTGCTCGGTTATCCAGAGCTGTGCCAAGATTACCCCCAGAAATATTCTCTTCTCAAGAGTTGAGTAGATCCTCCTCTCAAGACTGGGCCACGGACAGATAGTAAGAGTTTCAGCTCCAAACCGATTAAGTGGCATGAATTCTGTCACCCTCCCGCCAAAGACGAAAATGTGGGCCAAAGAGGCGTATTGGCAAGGGGCAGTCCTTAGACAGATCTCACCTCCAACCACCAGGAGCCCGGTTTCCCTCTACACGGGTTACACCTCAGTCAGCAAGGTGAACATTCTGTGGGATTGGAGGACCTCTAGTTTTACTGTTCATGAGATTCGCAGTGGAAGAAAAGAAAGAAGAAGGGGGTGAGAGAAAGGAGAAGTGGCAGATACAACAAAGAAGGTGTCACACATGGATCCCAGAGAGTTGAGGTCTATGTTTCGCATCTTGTTGTTGGAGGGGTTTCACCTTCTATAGGGACACTGAGCCTCTCTATAACCCAACCCAACGGGGTGTTACATTACTACTTATCTATTTATGCATATCTACGGAAAATCAGGTCAGCATCAAGTCTAACCCAATTCCTCGTATATTCACACCAGGTTCCCTTTTTTATAAATTCCTAATGCCCGACAATACATTAATGATTATTTTTCACAGACATTTATTGTATTAAATATCAGATAACACAAGTGAATCGAGGGAAAATGGCACTTTGGTATTTTTTTTAAAGAAAAATAAAGTAATTTAACTTCAAAGACGTTTTTCTCAAACTTACCTTCATCTAACAAAACCTGCAATATCTCCCAAAGTATTCAAGATATCTGACAAATTTCACTTGTTTTAAAGCTATAAAAGTAAAGAAACAGCTCATTCTTAATTAACAAACAACAAAAACTATGAAACTTCTTTTACCTCAACTTTGAAGATTGCATATATAGGCACTTTTGTCAGGCACACACACACAGTCAAACCTCTTTGTACCACCCCCTGTTATACCGCAAGCCCCCCTTACTGCCAAGTTTTGGCATTGTACAAAAAGAAGCGCCTATAATAAACATAGTTTGGTTGTTTTTTTACAGTACACGGTTTTACGGCGCTCGCAACTGCATAAGAAACATAGTTTGTGAGCCTTCACACCGTCACCCGCCAACTGTCCGAGTCATCAATTCCTTAGGTGTTTAAAGTAAATTTGCCCCGCCATACACCCAGTCAACTGACCGCCAGAGCTACACACACCACACAGCACACAACACCCACTGGTTGGCGACTCAAATGTTCTTTCTCCCAAAAGAAAGACAGAGACACAGAGTCCGAGAGAAAAGAGTCTCTGTTCTGGATACATGTGCTCACCAATTAAAAGAGTCTTCAAACTCAAACAGATTGCACAGAAGAATCATGTTCCTTTAGTTTTAGTAAGAGTTTTGCAGCACTTGCAGCACAATAAGGTCATATACGTGCTGAAGATTAGAGGTGTTACAATAAAGTCTTTACTTTTACATTTTCCTTCCTCTGGTATCCTTACGATGTCGAGGGGAAGAGAAAGTTTCGGTCCTGTGCTAGGTGAGTAGCGTATGCGATAGATATCTTCCTGTGTCTCTGATTACAGCCACTTTTTGAAAGCCTTTTTCTTCAGTTGGATGGCTTCCTTTACTTGGTCATTCCACCATATAGTTGTTTTCCTTTTCTGCGCTCCTGTTTTCCTGGTGCTGCACTCTTCTTGTAATGCTTTGTTCACACATGGTTATAGGTGGCTCCATTCCTTTTTAATGTCTCCCGGTTGTTTGGGTAACAATCACAAAAAAAGAAGGAAGAGAGAGGTCACGACGATAGATGTTTGATAGGAAAGAAGGAACAAACCACACCAGAGCACCCGCCAGCCACCGGAAATCATGTTCCTTGAAGTTCAGTTGGGCAGTTGGGGCTATACATCAGAGTAACCCTGTTGAACCACCAACTATGTCGTTCTGCCAACTTCATGCTCTTTCCAAAGGTGGCAATAAGACGAGGTTTGACTGTATAGCCTATGTATCTAAAACTTTTTTTAAAAACAACAATATAAGATACGGAAAAAATTACTCTAAATGACAGTTGCTTTTGGTCTTTAAATTTATTATTATGTCAGGATATACATAGTGGAAGTCGGATTCAACGAGGACTCGGATTCAATGAAAGGAGACGATTCCCCGGTTGTTGTTTTTCTTCTTTAAAATCAATAAAAATAACCCCGATTCAACGAACACTTAAATCAGCAAGCTCGGATTCAACGAGGTCGGTTTCAGGGTGAACAGCCCCCGCAGACATGGCTTTGCTCATTTTTCTCCCACAACGAATTTTATCTAATAATCTATTCCCGGAAACCATCCACTGAACCTACATCGTGAACCATTATTCACTTAACCGATTGCATGCAATCAATCAGCGTCCTTCTTTTATACCAACACATGCGTTGTTGGCACATGAACATTCTACTCTAGCAAGTGTCATGGTCGGATGGGCGGTCTACACACGTGTGACTGTGTGTGCGTGTTGGGGAGGGGGGGGTTGTCACCATCAGTCCGGGCATCCAACGTCACAGATACAAACGCATCAGTTGTTTTTTTTTTCCCCGGCAATTGATCATTATTATTATTATTACAATGATAAGCTAGTCTTGACCGTACTTGACGTAGATCTATGTATAATGAATTGAGCACTGGTCTAAGGAATCAAAAGTTGTCATATGCTAGTGCTAGGCTCTACACAGCAACACAACCAACCTTTTGGCAAACAATCGAGATGACACAGGCGTGCATTTGAACGAATCGATTTTTCTTTTTTTTTTTGCACAGCTCAAAATATGCAGGCATTTCAGGCACCACTTGTTACTTCTCTTTCTACATTACTTGCTCGGTGTCTGTAACTTTCTATACAAAACCTCATGTTTACTTAAACGAACACTCAGATTCAACGAGATTTTAGGTCAGGCCCGGCGACCTCGTTGAATTCAAGTTTCACTGTAATAACATCGGATGCGAAATGTTCTACAGAAATAAAATGGAAAATTAGCTACGGCTAGTTTCAATAAAATGAGCCCAATCCTGAAAAACATCTCAATGACTACCAAAATGAAAGTTCTGAAATGCTATGTATGGTGGTCAGCCCTTCTATGGCTGTGAATGCCGGACAATCACAAAAGTTAAAGACAGTTAAAATAAAATAGGAGCAAGGTTTCTTAGGAGACTGCTGACAATATGGAAAGAAAAGAAATCAAATCAGGTAGTGTTTTATGAAGCCCACGTGAGACGCTCACTGTTAAAAACAATCAGGAAACAACAAATGCAGCTTTTCAATTTGGGACACCTGAATAGACATAAAAGTCTTGAAAACATAGCTCTCACTGGAAAAGGCAGGGGTTAGCCCAGAGCAACCTACTCAGGGAGCCCAAACAAATGGGTAACGGGGATAGATCAGGGAAAAGTAGCTTTTTTAAGAGCATCCAAGCAAGGGAATGAACGGAGAACCATGACTGCCGATGTCTGCCGCAGATCTCGCACTGGATGATGATAATGACTACGATCTCGCACTGGATGATCATGATGATTATGTCAGCATTCAATGTTTTTTTCTTCTACCCCTCGCGACAGTTTTAGACTTTTACTTTTAAGATGCAAAACAAGACCTGGTAAAAATACTTGTACTATTGGTACTCTTGTCTTTAAAACATAACAAGCCTGAGCACATATATTCCCATTAATCTAGAAATACATTGTTCACCCGCTCTCCCTTTTTCTCTCACTTTTGAACAACTTTTACACTTAGCAGAAGATTGCATTTTACATTCAACTTATGAAAATTTCAATATTTAAAGTACAGGGTGATTTTTAAAAAAAACCCAACTAAACAACTTTTTTTCGGAGTTGACAGCATCACAAAAGAAGCAGCAGCCTCAACAGCTAAAGCCATCATCCACCATTCAACCCGAGCAAAGTGGAAAAGAGAGGCAACACCTTAACAGCCGTTTGCCGAGCCGCTATCATACCAGCTAGAGGCCCCGCTCAGACGACAGGACCGCCTGCTTCTCTCCCAAATGAGAACTGGTGGAAAATAGTCCAAGATGAAATCACATCTCCACAAAATTGCACCCAGAACTGTCCTGTCGAGCCTGCAAGAAGGAGGACGAGACTACGGAACATATGTAGTTCCTGAAATGTCTCGCCAACTATTGTGCCAGAACACGTCTGCTGGGACATTTCAGTGACCAACTTTCAGCACTTTTTTTCCTCTGTGTGTGTGTGTGTGTGTGTGTGTGTGTGTGTGTGTGTGTGTGTGTGTGTGTGTGTGTGTGTGTGTGAGAGAGAGAGAGAGAGAGAGAGAGAGAGAGAGAGAGAGAGAGAGAGAGAGAGAGAGAGAGAGAGAGAGAGAGAGAGAGAGAGAGAGAGAGAGAGAGAGACCTGCCACTCTATGAAACCTCAAAATCAGGATCTCAGGGAGAAAAAAATCGGGATTTGGTGAAAAAAATCGGGATTTGGTGAAAAAAATCGGGATCAACAGCAAATCACCAAGGTGACTGCCAAAGCCGACTTAAAATTTTTCTAGGGGTGTCCATAATACTTGGCCTGCCTATATGCACTCTGAGTGTCTTTGTTTGCGTGCACGCGCACACGTGTGTGTGTGAGTGTGTGTGTGTGTGTGTGTGTGTGTGTGTGTGTGTGTGTGTGTGTGTGTGCGCGCGCGCGCGCGTGCGTGCGTGCGTGCCTGCGAGTTATCATTATTTTTTGAAAATCCTGAAGCATCACGTCAAGCACTTCTCCAAAGGGGGCTCTCGTGGCCTAGAGGTTAAGGCGTTGGCCTCTCATTCAAAGGTCCCGGGTTCGAATCCGGGTAGCGACCAAAAAATTGTCTTCTCTAAAATTGTCTCCTTTCACCTCCTTTCCTGCTCTCTAGCAATGTTCTGTTGTCTGCTTTCATTTCCACTTTCTGTCCCCACCCCCTCACCTCCTTCGCCCCCTCCTCTGGGCTCCTGACTCTTTCTGCAGCCTTTCTACTGCTACTCCTTGGCTCCTCCTTACTGCTGTCTTTCTGCCACACCCCTGATCTTCTGGTAGGAAAGATCTACACTTAGCCTTCTCGGACAAGGGCGAAAAATCTCGGAGGGCCCGTGTGCAAGTTGCGCACGTTAAAGATCCCTTGGTGGTCTAAAATCGATAAGAGTAGGCTTCGGCCGCCACCCGGGAAAAATTCAAAATTTCCTACCAACTGAAAATATTAGGTGTGTCCCGCGCGCTCATATGACCTATGCAGTTGCGAGCGCCGTAAAACACTTTACAAAAACAAAAAACTCCTCCAAGTCCAAGTGTCTATACCCCCACCAATAAGTCCCGAAATACATGAACTGAAGTTGACCCTGTCAACGGACGGTCCCTGACACGCAGAACTCGCACGGCGATGTTATGCCACGTGACGCAAATGCGCGATTGAAACAATTTTTCTAACGGGTCCGACTAAGTGCGCGTTCACACAAAACACTCGGATGAGCGACAGTCGTTCTACTTCTAGTACTCCAGGATAACGACGACGGCCGACCGACCAATTGTACCAACAAATCTCTTATCCCTCATAATGTGTTCAGACTGAAGCAACGACAACGGCGGTATGTTAGTCTTGTCAGCGCAGTTACATGTAGTTGTATAAGGGTTAGAGAAAGACAGTCGCTCGTCCGAGTGTTTGATGTGAACGCGCAGTTACCAGACCTCGGACAAGGCTTGTTTTGAAAGTAACAGCGTAACTACGAATATTATGGATTACAGACCTGCCACTCTATGAAATCTAAAAATCGGGATTTTAGAGTTAAAAAATCAGGATCTGGTGAAAAAAAGATCAGGATC
The DNA here is from genome assembly GCF_000002075.1 of Aplysia californica. Lineage (NCBI taxonomy): Eukaryota > Metazoa > Mollusca > Gastropoda > Aplysiida > Aplysiidae > Aplysia > Aplysia californica. The sequence goes on from NW_004797548.1 coordinate 398,780, forward strand.
TGGTGGAAAAAAAATCGGGATCAACGGCAAATCAGCCATAAGGGGTACTGGGGAAGGTCTTGGTTCCCATTTATGAGGCAAGTATGCAAGAGAAAACTTTTGCAGGAATAAGTTCACGTTTGGGCCTCTAAATAGAGAGAAAACTGAAAGACAGCATATGAACTCGAGTCGGAGCTGGATAGACTGGGGGAGCGCAGGATGCAGCAAAGCTGAAACTCTCGTAGTTTTGAAAATAGCTGACACATAATTCTAACCGTCCATGCAAAAAGCCCGCGTTTTCGTACGGTAACAACGTCTGACTTCCATCGCATATCCACTCAAGGCACCCCCCGAAAAAAAGATCGCGCCAAGGTTGTTCATTTATTTCCTTTTTTCTTATTCCTTTGTCCTCAAAGTGCACGCACAGCCCAAGTGTCAAAAAAATACCCCCACCCCCTCCCCCCGTCGTCCACACTGTTTATGTCCCGAAAAACACCTCGACCAATGCGACCGGTGTGAATGAACTTTGTTGACCCGACAGCCGACGGTCCCCGACACATGCGCTACTCACACATGCGAGGTCATGTCACGTGATGCGAATGAGTGTTTGAAAGTTCCACTGACAGGTCTTGATGATGGGCTCGACTAACCAGAACTCAGACGAAGCTTGCTTATAAAGCAACGACAGAACAACGAATAGATTACTCTTAAAAGCCCATGTCATAATTGTTACAGTAATCAGGACACGATCGGACAATCCTGCGTTATAAAAGCGAAAGTAGATCTTGAGCGTATCCATGTCGGAATTCAAAATTGATACTACGTCGATTTTAGTTGAAATAACGTGCGTGAGTCATCTACTAGATTCGGCATAGATGCTTTAAAAAGTATCGTTCCAAGTTCCTGCCGATAAAAAAAAGCCCAATCGGTGCTTCCAAGCAAAAGAGATTGCAGAACTTTTTACATTTTTTTCCAAGAATCGGACTCAACAGACACAACGACAAAAAATCAGGATACTGGCGATCGAAATCGGGAAAATCGGGATGCTTGAGATTTGGGGGAAAAAATCGGGATATCCCGATTAAATCGGGATGAGTGGCAGGTCTGAGAGAGAGAGAGAGAGAGAGAGAGAGAGAGAGAGAGAGAGAGAGAGAGAGAGAGAGAGAGAGAGAGAGAGAGAGAGAGAGAGAGAGAGAGAGAGAGAGAGAGAGAGACTCTCCTTACAGGATCTTTTAAAATGGTGCATTTTGCGTTTACAGGTGGTTTTTATAAAAGCCATTTCCATTTTCGAAAACAAGTTTTTTCTTTATATTAATTTTATGTCAAACAAATTCCTTTCCGAAGAATTATACCTGTCCCAAATTCTGTGCGAAATATTCAGAAAAAAAGTTATTTTGTAGTTTTTTTTTATCACCCTGTTTATCCAGGTTCATAAAACAGTCAAAGACAGACTTTAATACATGTATAAAAAGTGAAGCACCATGGTAAAATCAGGCGCTCATCAAAATAATGAAATCGAAGAAATTCGCATTATTCTGTCCGTTTGGCAATTTTTACTGAAATTTTGTTTTTTGGCTCAATACCTTTAAGGTCCATTTAAAAACACATTTTTGTGGGGAGTTTACTGTAAAATGTTTATTTAAGGCACAAAAAATGTAAATTTGCAGTTTCATTCAAAGGACTCTCAAGCTTTGGAAGTCGCAAAACTTTGACGGCCACTTTCTTCTCGCTAATTTTACCTCTGAAACCAGGCGACCCCTACCTCCTTCAGTCGCAAATATCTCCACTTCTTTTCACGATAGACGAGGATTTTTTTTTTACCTAAAGCAAGACAAAAGAATGAGCTTTAGAATGATAGATACAATAACTCGATATGTCCAAAAATTGACAAGGGTCATCGTGACACTAATGTATTTACGCATAATCACAGATTCAATTACAGTATTATCAAAAACAACAAGGGGCTGTTCAAATATAATCTTACACCTTTTTGGGGACTTTTTGACACCCCCCCCCCCCCCGTCTTAACATTTGCCACTCTTTCTTACAAATAAGGAAAAGATTAAGACCCATGTCAATTTCAACAGCGCCTTAATTAAATATATATATATAAATAAAACAAATTACAGAGGAATTCAGGACCGAAAAAAGTGTTGACTTTGAGCAAGGTTGACTTTATCCATAGTACTACTAGCCATTGAAAATTGAAGATGACAGCTACAAAATAAAAAAAAGTACCTAGCATGTTTCAGCGAGTAGAATTCTGAAGATGTCACCAAAACAAGAGATAATGAGTGAACAAAGTAATAGGAGGTGTGTACACCACTAGCTCAGAACCAAAATACCTCCTCTTAATTAAATTAAAATAAATTCTACTTGGGATTTAGCCCCAAATTGTTGACTTTACGCAGGGTTAACACTCAAGCGGTTGATTGTACATGTATCAGAAACACAATTACTTAAACAAAGAAGGTAAGAAACGGATCAGTGAGGTGTTGAGTAAGCAAGAGTTGACTTTATCAGCATTCCACTGTATCTGTTATTACTGATCATTATGCTTATACAAAAAGTGTAATTAGTTATCATCAACAAAGGCAGTGTTCATCATTATGTCAAAAATATTTTTTTTTTTACAGGGGCATCTGCAGAGCTGTCTTCCAAATATGGGACCTGTTCCAACTTTATGCTCTGTCTCCTCTTCCTCCTCCAACTCCGTTTCTTACTGTTCAAAGCCCTGTGCCTCTTCAATGCTGCAATACTTTGAAAATATTCTCCACATTCCTTGTGGCCTCTGCACACCATGCAGGGTTTCTTGACCAAGGTCACCCTTTTCTTCCTCATTTTTTCCCCTCACAAAAGTGTAATAATACAGTGGAACTCGGATTCAACAAGATGAGATAGATTCCCCGAATTTTTTCTTCTTTAAAATCAATAAAAAATAACCCGGATTCAACAAGCACTTAATCACCGAGCTCGGATTCAACGAGGTCGCTTCCAGGGTGAACAGCCCCCGCAGACGAGGCTTCACTAATTTTTCTCCCAGAACGAACTTTATCTATTCACGGAAACCATCCGTGGCACCTGCATCGTGAACCATTATTCACTTAGTGATTGCATGCGACCAATCAGCGACCTTTTTTCATACCAACACATGCCTTGTTGGCACGCGCACGTGTCTACTCTGGCGTGTGTCTGGGTCGACGAGGGGGGGGGGGGGGCACTAGCGGCCCGGGCGTTGAACGTCGCAGATACAAACGCGTCACAGTCTTTTTTTTCCTCGACAACTGATCAGTATTACAATGATAAGTTAGTCTTCACGTCGATCTACATAATGAATTGTGCCCTGGTCTATGGAATCAAAAGTTGCCGTATGCTAGGCTCTACACAGCAACGCAACTTTTTGGTAAATAATCGAGATAACACAGGCGTGTGCATTGGAACGAATCGATCTTTTTTTTACACAGCTAATGATATGCAGGCATTTCAGGCACTACTTGTGACTTCTCTTTATACATTACTTGCTCAGTGCCTGTAATTATCTTCACTAAACCTTGTGTTTGCTATTATAACGAACACTCGGATTTAACGAGACTTTAGGTTAGGCCCGGTGACCTCATTGAATCCGAGTTCCACTGTATTACATTGGTTCAAGACCCCCCCCCCCCCCCTTTCTTACAGGAGCCAAAGACACCCCCCCCCCCCCCCCCCCCTTTCCAGGTGTAAGATTATATATTTGAACAGCCCCCAACAAAAACATCTAGAAGTCTACCCAATTATCAAAAGTTTAACACTAATACAGTGGAACTCGGATTCAACGAAAACACGGCATAAATGAAAGAAGACGGATTCTCCGGGGGATTTTTTATTCATTAAAATCAGTAAAGATAACTCAGAGATTCAATGAACACATAAATGAGAAGGCTCAGATTCAACGTAGTCGCTTGCAGGAAGAACAGCCCCCCGCTGATGCGGCTTTTTTGCTCATTTTTCTCCCACAGTGTTATCTATTCCTGAAAACTATCCATGGCACCTGCATCGTGAACCATTGTTCACTTTGCCTATTGTTTATTATGCGACCAATCATACTTATCAAACCGTAGTTGGCATGTGTACATCTGTTACAATGTGTTGGGAGTCAGACCTTCTATGCCCAGCACACATGTGACTGACTGACTTAGGCGAGGGGCACAAGCAGTCCGGGTGTGGAACGTCAGTGGAGATACAAACGCGTCATAGTCATTTTTTCCCCCTCACTGCAAATCAAATATTACAATGAAAAGCTAGTCTTGACATAGATCTACGTAATGAATTATGCGCCGCGGTTGTTGTTTTTTTTGAGTAAATCACATGTTGGCGTATGCTAGGCTTTACAATATGGCATAGGAGAGAGATGACAAAAGCGTGCATTTGAACAAATCGGCCCTTTTGCAGTGTGCTTGGTAGAGTTTAGTGTATTTTCCTAGAATTTTCCAGCATTTCTTCGGTATGGTTTCAAAGAAACAAAAATCAAAGTGCTTCTCATTTGAAACCAAACTACTTTTGATGGAGGAAATCGAATACATTATGCATTACTTGCTGGGTGCATGTAATTATCTACACAAAAACCTCATGTTTGAAATAACGAACACTCCGATTCAACGAAATTGAAAGCTAGGCCTGACAACTTCGTTGAATCTGAGTTCCACAGTAATATCTCACCTCTGGATCTCCATTTTCATCAGCAGCACTCTCATATTCGGACAGTTCTGAAATACATTAGTAATTAACAACAAGTTAGCACAATAAAAACTGTTTCATCAGGAACAGAATAGGTAAATAGAAATAAAAACACTGCATTGACAAAAAGTAAAAAGAGCAGACTACACCAAGGACTCCTCCAGCTGCTCGCAAAATATTTTTTAAAATATAAAAGACCGAAGAAAGATAAAATAGAAGATCCAGTGAGCACAGTATTTGGCTCCAAATATCGATGTATTTTTCTGAGCTGCATATTTTTAAAAAATAGAAGAATGGTATGGGAATGGGTTTAAGTTAACGCCCCTGTCAACACAATTAGGAGAGGCGGGACCTCCGAGTTTAACATCCATCTCCGAAAAGACAGAGTCAAGTGGGAAATTCGAACAAAGTGCCTCTCCCAAGGACACAACTTCGGACAGAGTTGAGGCTCTCATAAGTCCGGTAGCCTAACCACAAGAGGCTACTGACGCCACAACTGAATGGTGAAGGCAAAACTGTATTATACCTTGTGACAATGATGTATAAAGCAAAGTAGAGAAACAACAACAGTCAACTGTTTGTCAGGTTAGTCGTCTGAGCTACCCACACACCAGAATAAGTTTTTAAGTAATTTACAAATAAAATAAAATGGTGATCTGGCAAAACATTTTTATTTAATAATCTTTTCCCCCAGGGTGTCCAGGACAGGGGCTGTTGGTTCAAGGATGAGGTGGGCTAGTCGTTGTCGTTTAGTTTTTTAGTAAGAGTTTTACGGCACTTGCAACAAAATAAGGTGATATAAATATAAGTGCCGAAGAATAAATGTGTTACTAGAGAGTAACATACATAAAAAGGACGAGAGATTTAGTAAGGACGATAGATGTTCCATAGGTGGCTTGCCGTTGTTGAGTGGGTGGGAGGACTGGTAATTATCTAGCATCTGCATTTGTCGCGGCCGCGATTTTGGGCCTTTTTTGGTCCGCGAATCGCGGCCGCGACTTTTGCATTTTTCAAAAAAACAAAAAAACAAAACCACTGCTGGGGAATTAAAATTTTAAAAAGAAGAAAAGGAAAAGAAACCGAACCTCTTTACTTTTAGAAAAAAAATTATTTTCACTTCAGCTTCACTTCGTCTCTTTCTCACTTGTTGACACAACGTTGATTGTGCGTGTGGTTTCTTTAAGACTTTTATTTTTCCTTCTTTTTTGTGCTTTAACTTGGTGTGTTAATTTTTTTTAAAGTGTTATTGCTCTGATGTCTTGTTTTACTATTTTTCGTTTTTATATAGCGTAATGTCATTTAATTTGACGTTGTTCCTACCTTTTATATAATGCGTGTGTGTGTGTGTGTGTGTGTGTGTGTGTGTGTGTGTGTGTGTGTGTGTGTGTTGTATTAGAGCGTGTCTTCACCAAAACCGCAACGGACATTGTGAGTGATTTCATTATTTAGATGTAATATCTTGTAGGCCTACTTTTTCTTGAATTAAATTTAAATACGTTTAGGGTTAAAACGGCCAATGTTCGCATGGGTGGACAAAAGCACTTATTTGTTAATTTTTGTGGTTGTGTACCACAAGCGAAAATTTTTTTGAACAATATTGACGTTTAAACCTCAGGGGTTCAAATCTACTCTATGAAACAAGAACATTAAAAAAAGAATTATCAAAATCCATCAATAAACAATCGAGATATGGTATTCCAAAGTTTTATTTTTAAACGAAACCTTTTCAACTGCAACTTTCACCCATGTTTGAGGTGTTATAAAATACAAAGTGCATGATCAAATCAATGATAACTTTGTTTTTCCCAGAGCTGTCAACACAAATATTGATATCTCTAAATCAAAGCATGTTAGAATGACTGGTTTACAAGATATAGGCCTTCAAAAATTGAAAAAAAATGCCAAAATTTGTCATTAAGAGCTCAGAACCCTATTTTAACCTCTTCCAAATTAGTCAAAACTGCCTCCTCATTAGTGAAAATCACACAATCATAACAAATACATGCATAGACTTCGCTGAATTTTTTTCAGACCTCTCTGACCATAAGTAACTTTTCTGGACTCCTCTGAAGTGGGCTTCGGTGCAAAAAACACCTCTTGGAAAAAAATTAGGGGAACTCTGGTACATCCTCGGGCAAAAAGCATCACAACAAGCGAACAAATTAAGCTACAGGGCTAAATCATACATCAAATCAAAGCTCAATGCAAGCTCTACGGGGCCAAATAAAAATTGTTTACTAAAACCTCTCATAACACTCCATAATAGGGCCCTAATGCCCCAAA
>NW_004797548.1:407560-410587 GCF_000002075.1 Aplysia californica
AGCTGTCTGCCTTGAAAACGGCTCGCCTGCGGTACCTAATACTATGTGCTGTTCTAATTTTGATTTGACTCTGTTGTGAAACCTTTATTTTTAACGTTTTTACACTCTGTGTGGCTACAAATGATATTCTGGATTCTGTACAAGAAATTGTGTGCCTTAGATTAAGTTACCTATAACAACATATTGCTATACAGTATAGTATACGTCGTCACAGAGTTGAAAGCTTGAAAATTAATGGCAACTTTTATGGCAACTTTTGCCATTTTTGTGGCAACTTTTGGAAAAAAAATTGGCAACAAAACGCAGATGCTAGAATTATACTCTTGCAAAAACAAAAGAAACCAATACGACAGGTCCTAACCCTTTGCTCATGATTGCCCATCACTACAAACCATGCCGTGCGCCACAACTAATTGCCTTTCTCCTGGCTTTTGCACAACTAATGTTTTTCTAAAGGCAAAGGTACTGGGCAACTACAAGAGCTCTGTGAGCAGAGGGTGTCTTCTTCTCAATCGCATCACATTTGACTAGTACAAGGCTGCCAACCCACCACCAAATGTTTTAGTAATCAACATATTACAAAGAAATAGTAATCTAGGTTTAGAATTCGTAATATTAAAATGGATAAGTTTTCTTTACTGGCGTGTCAAGGACAGGATTTTTCGAAAAACATATAAAAATGTTACGTAAAATAAAAGCTTGACGAAAAGTGTCAAGTTAAGACCAAAAAAAAAAAAGGAAATAATACCTCTGACCATTGCCTTGGAACTGTTTAAATAGTACACGATTTGTCTCATAATATGTTGCCAATTGTTAAAAAACACACATTACGACGAGCAAAGTTTTGCCTCTTCATTGCCTCTTTTCCAGGTCATCAGCAAGCAGTTCTTCATTTATAGAGTCGAACCTGCCATGACGGCCACTTTCCATTTCCCCCCTTGCGTTTTTTCCATATAATTTCACTGTGTAAAACGACCACCTGTCCAATGCGGCCACCTTATTTTAACACACAACCCATATCACACCACTGACCAAACAGTAACACCTGTCTTAGGCGGCCACCTTAGTGACTCCCATTACGTTTTGTCATAATTTATGCATTGGCCACTGGCGTTGTCGGCGAGCCATCATAACCAATCACCTGTCGTTGTTATTAGGTAGTCCCTCCACCTATCAGGTTGCGTTGAGCCTTCCCACTGTTGACCAATAGGTAACAAATCTCCAGCTGCTGGTAAGGTAAGCGGGTGATCCCTCATAACCCAAACACTCCGCCTAGAACTCATACAAATCACAAGTAGATGAGTAGTCATTGTTTACCCAGTCCATAACAAAGTAACAATGGACGTCAACATGAACTTGCGACCGAAGCATCGCTCGATCTCCAAGTGTGGCGACCCATATGTTTGTATTAACATGGCATTCGGTCTTCCGCATCCGACACATTTCGTTTGAAATGCGCAAAATCAGCAACAAAATTTAAAAAACAAAAAATACAAACCAATAACAAAAAGAACAACAAAAACAAAAACAATGCAGCTACTTTCTGTTGGAACCTCAGAAGGGATTGATTTGTTTTCTGTATCTTATTTTAAACAGGTGCCCGTCTTAGGCAGGACTGATCAAGATAAAGGTTTTACATGGCGATTTTTCACCTTGACAATATATAACCGTCTTACACAGATTCGACTGTATAGGCAACAGTGTAAAAGAAGGCAGACAAACAGCAGGAAGACCCAAACATGATGGTACACATGATATTTTATGTAAATACAATCCATGTCATTTTTAAACAAAATCATCATGTGGCAGAGAAGAAACTTACTTGCTTGGTGGACCAATGAAAAACCAATGTTTTAAATCTAATAGACCATTCCTGGGGATGGCATTTTTAACGAAGCAAGTTTTCAAGACCTCGGAAAGTCCGATGATGAAATTTTGACAAGGGTTATGAATGAACTTATGCATTTTATACATCATTGACATCATCAATATAAAAAACTCAATTCTGTCAACAAACACATGGTATTATGATGGAGTATACTAAATACAGTCGAACCTGTATAAGACAGAAACCGGTCTTAAAGGAAACTCCCTGCACCCCCCTTGATATATTCCTCTATAATTACCTGGATAAAACAGAAACCCATCCAACGCGAAAACAGAAAGAAAAACTGCTCCCTTCCGAGGGTTTTACTCGTCTAAGATCGAAAATGCTTTGCCCGCTTAGCCCTGATCTAAAATAAAACTCGCAAGTTTGGTTCCAAGAGCTCTAAACTTAACTGCCGGGCGAGGAAGGGGAGCAGGGGAGTAGTTTGGGGGTAGATGTTATAATGGCAATACGTGCGAGCCCTGAGCGATGCAGATGGTCCGGGTGGTGTGGGTGTGAAATCTCCCGCGCGCCAGTGAAGGTGCTTGAATAGCGAGCAACCAGGGAAACTTTCCTGTGCAGCCAGAAGCCAGAGGTGTGAAATTTGTTTGACCAATGCTTGCCGCCCTGATCGTACAGCCAGCCAAGAAAAGAGTACCTCCCATTGTTGTTACATGGTAGGGTAGTAAAGGTTGACCGTGCTTGTTACACCGATGGATGGGGTTACGGGTGAAAGCAAAGGAGATGTTCAACTTTTCTGATTTTAATAGGTCAAACAGTGGTCCAATGAAATGCAAGCACAGGTGATAATATTTAATTGGATACGTAAGACTGACGCATGTCATTATCAGAGAGGATAGCAGTTGAGGTGTGAACTTTTGACCACTGCTTGCCAACCGGACAAGCGACCCTTGATCCCACCGGCAGGGCCTTTGAAACCCCTCCACCTCCCCCCATAATCCCCTGTCTATGACTGAATTTTTTTCTGGCTCCCTTGCTATTCCGTCTTTACACAGGTTCAACAGTACAGTACAGTCCATTTATAATAGCCTCTGTTATTACAGGAACTTGGATATAACAGTGATAAATCAAAATCTTTTTTTTTCTCTGTAAGCGTAAGTAATATGAATCTCTCTCTCTCTCTCTCTCTCTCTCTCTCC
>NW_004797548.1:410928-422520 GCF_000002075.1 Aplysia californica
TAGAGTTGGGGTCACTGATCGATTCCGTATCAGTGTCAGCTAAACAGCCAACTGGAAAAGGATCTGCAGCACCCCAGTAATCGAATATATAATAAGCTGAAGGTGCAATGGGCACGGTACTGGCAGTTTCCCTCGATAACGGTTATAATAGGACTCGCCTAATAACAGAAACAGAGGAAAACTGGTGGTCCCGTCTGTCCTGTTATATTACTTATATATCTAAGTTTGACTGTATTTGACTGTAACATGTTTTTTCATGAGTAGTTCTCATACAAACGCCCTCACTTTTGGCAAAGGTTCAATCAGATTTTTCTAGTGTCTTATTCACTTTGGAGAATTTGGGTAAATAACAATAATTCTGCCGCCCAAAAGGTCAGAAGAGGGGGACCAAAACCAGCTCCAACTATCACAAACCTTTACCAGACTGAGATTACTCTCCATGTCAACTGAAACTTATATGGACAAAATAAGGAGCCATTCTGTATGACAAGGGCTTAGACCCTTCAGACACTAAAAATATCTGAAATTGGCCTTCAAAGACAGAAATAATTTCTGAAACGGGAGAACTCTTGGTACTAAATAAGTTAATTAATGTTCCAGAGCAAAAACATATTCTTATAATATAAACCACTTCATATCAAATCAAAACAAGAACTGGATCTTGAACTTTAAAAACCCCTTAACCTAAAGATGTTACAAAAAAGGGTCATTTATATAAGACAATGAGCTACTTACCGATAACATCATGGCTCTCACCTTCAGATTCCTGAAAAATTAAATAACCACATTAACACTCTGCTGCCAAATCATTTTCCCCAAAATTTTGTACAGATGATGTTTCAATGTTTTTTATAAAGTTTGTAATTCACTACCACTACATGTGTTTGGTATCATTTAGTTTTATGACATCAGCACTAAGATAGGTAATATTTTTGTAGACTATTTCCAAAAATAAAAGACAAAAAATAGGTGTGTGTAAAATTGGAGATTTGGCAAAAATTGATTCACATGCTCAGAAAACAGAAAGCCAAGTTCTTTCCTATACCCCTAACTTAAATGCCCTTGGAAAAGTTTGAAAATTTCACTGAAGTGCCTATAGTACAAAAAATGGAAAACTAGATCTAGAACAGCAACTAAGTGTTTATTATTATTATAGTACAGGGTTTTACGGCGCTCGCAACTGCATAAGGTCATATGAGTGCCAACGGGTGGGTGTCAACAGAGCAGTCTTTACAGGGAATCAGACTTACTCTACTCTGAAGCAATGACCACGAAAAAACTTTTTTTGCCAGAAAGTGTTTGCAAATAAGTGCATTTTATAGCTGTATCTTCACAGAGAATTAAACTTTTTGAATTTTTGAAATCCATCAATAAACAAAAAAGTTACGAATTTTTTTAATCAATTAATTTTTGGTACACTTTTTATATTTAATGAAAAAAACCCAAAATATGGGACGTTCTTTGGTGAGTTTTGAGACAATATTCGTCATAACTCGCTCATTTCTCGGAGTTATTAAAAGAAACTTGGCAACCCAGTACATTTTCTAGTGCAGAATCTAGTCCTGCTTTCAGGTTTTTCATAGCTATCCCATTTTTTGAGTTATGAAGATGTTTATAGGTAGAAATGTGGCGGTTTTCAGTGCGTTTTGAGACAATATTTGTCAGAGCTCGCCTATTTCTTGGAATATGGAAATGAAACTTGGCAGTCTAGTACATTTTTTAATGCAGAATCTAGTCATGCTGTCAGATTTTTAATATCTGTCATACTTTTTGAGTTGTAAAGACATTAACGGGTAAAAAAGTGGCGTTCTTTACAGATTTACAAAAATTATCAGTCATATGTTCTCCCAAAGTCATGGTATTTGAATGAAACTTGGAAATATAAAAGGTTCCTCCTTGCCAAGCAATGCTCTGGATCAATTTGTCACAAAAATGTAAGTAGAGAGCTGGATTTATTAGTCTAATAAATCCAGTTCTCTACTAGTAAAAGCATGCGTACTTTGTTATAGAAAATAAGATCGTCTCAGTGTATATCCATTGTTGGACAGTGTCCTATTGTGTGGTAGATTAAGATGCGTTCAGATAATATAGTTTACAAGTCATGGGAATATTTTGCATGTGTAGGCTACAACTCATCATACAATAAATGTAACATATATATATATATACACTCCCCCCCTCTCTCTCTCTCTCTCTCACGCACACACACACATGCACGCGCGCGCACTCACGCGTGAACGATAACAATGTATGGGACTATCTTCCCAGACTGGACTAAATAAGTACCATACTCTTTAATAACAATCTTAATGCCTCACTTTTCCAAACAGAGCACACAGGACGAGTCCAAGTGTGTGTTTTCCCAAGAGGGGTGAATACGCTATCATAACGCAAACACAATGCCATACCACTTCTCGAGATGTTTGCTTTTCTGTTTCTATTCTTCTGTCATGCAATCAAGCAAATAAAAATGACTACATCTCTATTGTATTGTGACTAAAATGCAACAAAAACGCAAGTTATCAAGGCCCCTGTTAAGTTTTCAAGTATCCCCCCCCCCCTTTCCGGTTCACATAAGCGGGGCCTCGTTTGTAGCGCCCGAGGCGACCGATGGCTGATGACGTCACTCAGTGGAAATTTCCCATCCGCCGGTCGTTCACCCAGCACGCGCAAATGGCAATGCCGCTTTTTCCCTTTGTTACTCCATTTTTAAAGATTACGCGAAAACCGCTAAACACAAAAGCATGAAATTTTAAGGGAATAAAGAAAAATGGTGTACAACGTATCTGTCAGTTTGACAAATCACAGCTCCGAAAAATCTTCAAAGCACACCACATCAACCACTTTTGCAAACGTTTTCGACTACTTCTTCGATGGACAAAGTTGTCAAACTGCATACTACGAGATTGACCTCTTTACTGATTGGCTGCCAAGTTTCATTCATATCCATTCACGAGAAGCGGCGTGAGAGCGAGTTGAAGACAACAACCTTTGCGTTTGTGCGTCCCACGAAACACCCTCGCTGCGGGGCCAAAAATCAGCAGAACAAAACGCGCTCGGTGGGCATTGCTAAATTATTGGACAGGAGTGGGTGATCTTTTACTTTAGCACGTTAAATTCCCAAAGTCAACTAATCCCCGACTCAGACCTTCAAAACTTTGAACTGGGCCTAAAAATGAGCAAACTACCGTAATTTTGTCATGAACAGATGGTATAAGTCAGTGGTATTCGGTCTTCCATCATGATTTTGGAAGCCATTGAGTATAAAAACTAGATTAGATAGATCTAGATCTTGTTTTAAAGTGGTCGCTCGTTACGGAAAAGGGAATAAAATCAATTGAAGAATTTAACGTGCTAAAGTATAGGATCACGCAGCCCAGGAGTGCTCTATCATGTTGATACAACCTAGATATCTAGATCTAGATCTAGACTTTTTAGATAATTCTGGATTCTAGATCTAGAGTCTAACCACGTCACTGCGCATCTGTTTGGGTGCGCAATTCCCGGTCTCCTGCTTTGTTTTGGATAAGAACAGCGAAAACGAGGTCACTTTCTGTGAGCATGCGCAGAATGCAGCTTATTTCACTTTCGTTTTGGAGGTTCCTGTCAACACACGTGATTCTACAGTGTCGGAAAGTTTTAATGGTTTTCGTAACCGGTATCGGTGAATTTACTAAGCGCTTGAGTAATCGATTATTTAGCACATCTAGTTAATCTAGCTCTAATGTATCGTAGAATGTATACTAGAATCGATAAATACTATCGCAGGCTGCTTCTTAATGCCCAGGAACATGCCAGATAGGGTTGCGCACTGAATCAGACCAAATTTGTGCAGTCCGTTTCAGTGCGCAATATCGGCTTTTTTGCTATTTGGCATTGATAGTGTGGCTTCTAGGCCCTTTGGTTGTTTTACTTATTAAGTTATTTCTCTATGACCTGCATTGTGCACTGAAACACTCTTTTCCTTCCATTTGGATGCATTACATTGCCATTGGAAGATGATCAGTTAATATATTCATGTCAAAATTAATTTAAATGGAAATTTAATCTCCAAAAAGTTCAATTTCTTCTTTTCATGTCTTTTTCTTCTTCTTTTTTGTCCTTTTCCTTTAAGAATACTAGTCTAGATATAGTCTAATTCTTGTTTTCTTCTTTCACCTCCTTGTGTCCACAGCACCTTTCTTTTTCAATTTCTTCTTTTCACGTCTTTTTCTTCTTCTTTTTTGTCCTTTTTCCTTAAAAAAATACTAGTAGTCTAGGTATAGTCTTATTCTTGTTTTCTTCTTTCCCCTTCTTGTGTCCACAGCACCTTTCTTTTTATCCATTATCAAAACACATACACACGGTGTAAGGAAATCTCCTGTTAGGGGGCGCACAGCTCCCAAAAAGAACACGCCTCATTGACCTTGGCCTTCCGTTATGGTCAGTACAGGAACTTCTTGCAAGGAAAAGAAGACAAGGCCAGGATAGAGAAAGATGAAAAGTGTCAGAAAAGAGCTAGATCTAGATCTAGAGCTGTAAACATGGTACTACTGCCAACCACCCAACCAGACGATATGTATGTTGCACCAAACAGACACCTAGAGCAACAACAAAAAACAGACATACGTTACAAACAAACACCACCACAACATATAGAAATTTTTAACTGCTGTTACAGCAATGCGCTACACCGTATAGAGAGGAAGTTTTTCTAACTTCTGGTGGAAAAAATCATGAAGATCGACCTGTAACTTCCATAGATATCCACAAAAGATCGCCTACTGTATATAGATCTAGATCTCTCTCTATATATAGGATTAACTCTAGATCTAGATGAGCAAGTCTCAAAAGTTGGTCCAGAAAGTGTGACAAAAATATGAATTTTGAAATGGGAGTGCTTATTTAGGCCACATATGGCCTAAATAAGGTAAGGGAGGGGGGTTTAGCTTATTTAGGCCACAGTGGACTGTGGCCTAAATAAGGTAAGGGAGGGGGGTTTAGCTTATTTGGGCCACACATGCTCAAACTACCCTTTTCAGGCAATTGAGTTTGTTCCACTTTTATAATGGTGCACCTTTCTCATTTAGTACGGTTTTGTCTCAGTGTACAACTTATAAATCATAACCATAATGAATATATTGTAAAGAACAAAGCACAATACGCAAAATTTTGCTCAATCCCAATGGTTTGAATGAGGGCCAGATTTTTCCTTCATGGAGGGGCAAAAGCTAGGCTACCATTTTGGCACACTTTGGTCAAGTGAAAAGGTCAAATCCTCCGAATGGACTTCCGGGTTAAATTTGGGGTATAAAAAGTGTGTACACTACGTGGCTGAGTTAAAGTTACACTATCTTTGCCTGAGTGACACTCTCTCGTACTGTCTCGTAGTAGTACATGTAGGCTAGTAGGCCTAGTAGTAGTAGTAGCAAAGATCGTGTAGAGAATATTTGGTAGTAGATTCTATCTAGTAGGCAGTTTAGTGAACGTGCTCGCAGCAGGGCGAATCGGCCTCGATAAGCCCCGTAGACTTTTGTGATCGGCCACGAAGCCTCGTATTTTGATGGGTCTAGATCTAGATCTAAACAACTCAGTGTTATTCTCACTGCCACATCCGACAGGCCTAGATCTACATCTTTTCAAAAGGAAAAGAAAGATCATCAAAATGGTTGAATTCGCGTGAAAATCGATTCGGTAGAACTAGAACTATTAAAATTTGCTTCTGAAAACAAGGCAATTTTTATACGAAGGCCATTTTCATAACTCGATGAAATAAAAACTACTAGCTGTGTACTGTGTTATTCTGTATAAAAATAAATTATGAAACTTCAGGACGTATTATTATGAAACTTCAGGACGTATTATTATTTTCCAGCATCTTTTGACGCCTGAGCTGTAGAGGTTGAAGTTTTCACAACACTAATAGATCTAGTAATAGGGCTTTCCGTAAAAAATGCATAGATCTACAAAAGCCGAACCACCGAATCGACCGAGCACCTCGCTCTCCCCTGCACACTGTAATAACGTGTTGCTTCGGTATCGCATTATTCAACTATTAATACGTGCGGCTATGGCAATTGGGATGTACTGACTGACAAAAAATTCAGTTGTTTTTATTTTACCATATATTTGACTTTAATAGTGCAGGCCATAACAAGATCTAGATTCCCTGTCTAGAATCAGTAGTAGCAGGCCTATGCTAGAAGCAGCCAGAGAGCCTACAACTGCTAGATCTAGATCTAACTTATTATTGCTATGCCTTTGGGCTTTGGAATTGAAATAAAACGAATTGCACAGTTCTAGTTACTTTTAGATTCAGCAAATAACTGTATTTCCAGAGTTAATAATAACAAATCTCAGCATAACAATCACTTTTACTTTTATTAGAATATAATTAGATCCACCTTTTTTTCCAAAATCTGTTTTGCGCAAACTTAAGATTTTCTCTACTTGTACTGTAGAGCACAAAATTTACATTGTAAGCCTCTGCTCAGTCTTTTAGTATACACAATAACACACACACACACACACACACACACACACAGAGAGAGAGAGAGAGAGATCTATATAATCATTTTATGTTTTTTTCGGGATATTCTTAAAACTCTTTTTTTCAACATGTCATAAAATCAAATTGTGCCATTTTCTTTGAAAAGAATAGCATTAGCAGTGGACTTTTTAGACAGCGAGTCTCTGATTCAATATAAAAATTAAAAAATGCTAATCAATGAAAATTGCAAATTGATAATAGTTTAGTCCTGAAGAGGATAGGTGGATTCCGGGGTCTGCAGAGCGAAATACTAGGTTTTAGGATGTGAATCCCGGAGTCACCGTAGTGAAATAAGGTTTGGTTTAAGTAAGGATTGGTGGACCCCGGGGTCAACGTAGTGAAACAAGTAGGGTTAATTTTAAAAGGATTGGTGGACCCCGGAGTCACCATAGCCGTAGAGGAATAAGAAGGTTTAATTAAGGATTGGTGGACCCCCGGGACACCTAGATTAAACCTACTTATTTTACTACGGTGACCGCAGGTTCCACCTATTCTAAAAACCTAATTAGCATTTCGTTAGGTAGACCCTGGGGGTTACCTTAGACCTACCTATTTCACTACGTTGACTCCAGGGTCCACCAATCCTTAAAATTAAACCTAGATCTACATGTACTTATTTCACTACATTTACCCCAGGGTCCACCAATCCTAATTAAACCTAGATCTACTGATTTCACTACATTGACCCCGGGGTCCGCCAATCCTTAACTAAACCTATATCTACCTATAATTTCACTACGTTGACCATGGCTACGCCAGTCCTACTATAAAATAAACTGAGATCTACTTATTTCACTATGTTGACCCCGGGGTCCATCGATCCTTAGTTAAACCTAGATCTACTACTTATTTCACTACGCTCACTCCGGGGTTCACATCCTAAAACCTAGCATTTTGTTAGGTAGACCCCGGGGTCCACCTATTCTTTTGGCTAGATAGACCCCATAGTCCACCTATCCACTTTCTTGATAATAACTGAAAACAATACATGCCAGTTGTCATGAATAGTGAAGAAAAATGAGGGGGAAAAAAGACAATGAGGTAGACTATAATTCATCAAAAAAATTGCAAGTGCAAGTGAAGATCATAAAATCATTTTGTTATTTTCTGGTCATCTTTCCCGGTTTATAAAAAAAATTCAGTGGGCCTACTACTAGATCTATGTCTCTGAAGAACATTTTGCTTGCCTTTATTAGCTTTTTTCATGTACATGAAAGCATAGAATATATAGTTTCACACAAATATATGCACAATACTTTGAAAAAGAAAGATAGGTCATTGTTTTTTTACGGAATCCGTTTTACGTTGAGAAAAGCGCTTAAAAACAAGTTAAAAAATTTTAAGAATGCCCATAATATTAGTATTAGTAATCCGAAATTACTACCTAGTTGGCTTACTCTTTAATAACCATGAGCAGTTAAGAAAAAAAAAGACAATGATATAGGATTTGTCTAAATATGACCATTAGCAATAAAGATATTGCCCATTTTGTCCAATTATCCTTGCAGGTAAAATCACCCTGAACTGTACCTCAATAAGCACAAAAGGAATATTTCTGTGACTTTGTATAAAGGTGTGGCCTAAATAAGGTAAAGGAGGGGGGTTTAGCTTATTTAGGCCATATGTGGCCTAAATAAGGTCACCCTTTTCAAATCTAACTAACTGAACCAAAAGCAATCTCATTTCATCAACAAATAAGCTGAAGTTTCATTATGTACTGAATTAAAGATAAAAAGTCTGACCGTTTTTTTGTAATTGTGTTCGATTTTCTGGTAAAGTTCACTTATTGAATGGACATGATGATGACACAATAAAGTGTACTGTAATTTGCAAGTTTCAATAGGATTTGTCTAAAATTCGCCAGGATGATAATAGAAATGGGCAAATCAAGGCAAAAAACATCAAAATAGACCAACTGTACCAACAATATCTGTCAGATTTCCACTTGGATTACTGTCATACATTATGTCCGTAATGTTAGATATGTAAATTTCTCTTTTATTTGGTAACTTAATGAATTTTGAAGAACTCTCTTGAACCCAGATGAAGTCATTTGATTGTCTTATTCAGAGACATAATTTTGAGCAAACAAAAAAGATGCCAGAGGTTAGAGAGCGTGCAAATATGCAATGGACATGACATATGAAGTGATGACAAGAAGAAACATGTCATGCCTCATGTCCATTGATCCCTTCATCCCCTGAGCATTTTGTAAAGCATACCCAGGCCCCAAAATAGGTTTGACAAGTATACTTTACAGTTTAAATATAAATATAATTGGTATAAAATATCTGATCTAGAAATATTTTATAGCAATAGTGATTCGATGTGGACATGATGATGACATTAAGCTTTCTCTGTCATTGATCATGTCCATCCGTTTTGTGTCAATTTTTGCCTTGTTTGACTAAAATATTTAAGTCTATTATACCATATTTTCCTCTCATTATTACGTAAAAAATAAATCCTGCTTTGAGAGTTCGGAAGGGCCTAGAACAAAAATTTCGACTATCAAGAACCAGTCTGGGTGTCATGATTCATATTATGAACTGACAGACTCAAATTATTGCTCTAACTCAGAGAAAAGCAATAACTTGAATGGCTCAAGTAGACCCACGCAGTGTGAGAGTAGTAACAACTGTGGGAGGGCAAGATGCAGTGACACTGAAAATCTGCCAGTCTTGAACAGAAAGCTACAACATACACTGTAGGTATAATTTACTATCACCAGACCTGCCACTTTATGAAACCTCAAAATCAGGATCTCGGTTGCAGGGAGAAAAAAATCAGGATTTGGTGAAAAAAATCGGGATCAATAGCAAATCACCTAGGTGACTGCCAAGCTGACTTAAAATTTTTCCAGGGGTGTCCATAAATTCCTTGGCCTCAGTGTGTCTTTGTTTGCGTGCATGTGTGTGTGTGTGAGTGTGTGTGTGTGTGTGAGTGTGCGTGCATGCGTGCGTGAGTACGTGCGAGTTATTATTTTTTGTAAATCCCAAAGCATCGCGTCAAGCACTCCTAGTCCAAGTGTCTATAAACCCCCACCTATCTCTACCAATAAGTCCCGAAATACATGAACTTAAGTAGACCCCGTCAACGGACGGTCCCCGACACGCAGAATTCCCAAGGCGATGACATGTCAGGTGACGCGAATGCGCGATTGAAACAATCTATTTACAAACGGGTGCGACTAACTGCGCGTTCACACAAAACACTCGGATGAGCGACAGTCGTTCTACTTCTAGGATAACGACGGCGGCGGACCGACCAAAAGTACCAACAAATTTCTTATCCCTCATGTGTTCAAACTAAAGCAACGACAACAGCCGTTTGTTAGTCTTGTCATCGCAGTTACAGTTAGGTGTGTAAGGGTTAGAAAGACAGTCGCTCGTCCGAGTGTTTGATGTGAACGCGCAGTTACCAGACCTCGGACAAGGTTTGTTTTGAAAGTAACAGCGGAACTACGAATATTATCGATTATTTGTATGTCCCAAATTGTAACAGTTACCAGGCTATCATCGGAGAATTCTGAGCGCGGGAAAAGATCACACACAACTTGGGGCGAGTCAACTACTAAATGCGGCATCCATATTTCGGGAAATAGTACTCCGAGTTTCTACTGACAAAAAGTTCTACGAGTGCTTCCCGCGATAAAGGAGAAGGCAGAGTAAGTTTTTAGAAAGATCCGGCACAACAGAAGACTGGGACAAAAAAAATAATCGGGATACACGCGATCGAAATCGGGAAAATCAGGATGCTTGAGATTTGGGGCAAAAAATCGGAATATCCCGACTAAATCGGGATGAGTGGCAGGTCTGTATCACCCATCCAATGAAACGCAAACACATTATTTCAATAACACAGACTTGCAAAGTATGAAAGGTATTCTGAATCCGCACACGGCCTGCACCAGCAACGCGCGCTTTGCAGAAAACTCTAATAAAAATTCTGAAATGTTCTTCCAAGTTTTTGTCCTCTAGTGTTGCCCTCACATCCTCCCCATAGTATCTTAAACCCCCAAAAAATAAATAATCTCCTCCCATATTCCGTAGTCCTATACTTCGCAAGGCCGTTACTCCCACCAAAGACGGTCTTTGCTCACACGATGCCGCATTTATTTATAATGCGAATGCGCCCAGGTTCAGTGACCGGTCACGATGGCGAGCCAGACAATTTAAAAATCAGATGACGCTTGTATTTTCTTTTCTTTTTTTTTCCACAAGTGACAGCACAAAGGCGAGTCCGAGCATTGATTAAATTTTATTTGCACGGCGACATTGCGTTTATTATACTGCACAACCTGCATGTCACAAATGTTGCGTTAGCACACAACTGCTGGCAAACTACTCGGTGGTAACGAAAGCGAAAGCAGATCTTGATTTTCCCGATCGAGCCTCGGTGTCACATACGCTTCCGCCTGCTGCCATAGCTGCCTATTCGCGTGAAAGTGAAACGGACTCTCCGAACGTGGAAAAGCTGAACGAATATAATATCACGATCGCGACCGGCAAAAATGAACTTACTGACCTTATCGGACATGGTTTTTAAATATTCCAGTTCTGCGATACTGATACTATTTTGACAAAAGATGGGACTTGAGATAAAGTTTACTCGCCCAAGCTGAATCTCGAATTTTTCGCATTCCAGGATGCGTATATTTTTTTATCAAAAGTCGTATTCGCGTATTTTCGGCAAAAAATCGTACTAAAATACGTAAAACCGTACTGGTTGGCATCTCTGGTATTCAGAAAGAGACACAGAGAGAGAGAGGGGAGGAGTAGGCCTGCCATGGCTTGTCTAGCCACCAGATGTGACAATTTAATAGATCTGAAACGGACATGATGCAAAGGAAAGTGATGACAAAAAACTTTAGAGTCTCTTATCTCCTCTACGGTCCTCCATCAGCAGCAATGTGCGTCCAGACCCCCCTGCTGAGCCCCCCTCCTCCACCCCAACCACCCGCCCCACCTACCCCACTTTCTCGCGCAATAATGTACGGGCCACCTCTATTCTCACCCGGAGTGAGAATAGTGCAGGCGAGTCTTGTGGCTATTCTCACCCGG
>NW_004797548.1:422990-424709 GCF_000002075.1 Aplysia californica
GATCTAGGAGTGGTCCGGTATTCTTCAATCTTCCCGATCTAGAAATCTAGATCTAGAACTAGATTAGATCTAGATCTAGATATATATCCTTCTAGATCTAGATCTAGATTCTAGATATATAGTAGATATAGAATCTAGATCTAGATATATTCTAGATCTAGATTATCAACGCTACTTACACACTCCGAAGGCCTAGAGGCAGAGGTGGGCCTACTCTTTTCCTCGCTGTCACCCTCTTCACCTTCATCTTCAAGACGCCTTCTCCTCCTGTCTGATACTGACATATTTATTATTTATCATGAAATTCCTCAACAAAACCAATCCAGCTTTGCATTGACTAGAATCTAGATATCTAGATCCAGATCCCTATACTAGGCCTAGACTTTCTAGATCTATGCAAGAATATAGACGTAATGGCGGCGCACTGTAACCAGATAAACGGTAGGAGAATAAGCAGTTAAAGCCTAAATCTGTGCCTGAGTGGAGAAAAACAACAACGATTAAAATAAAAAAGAGAGATTCAAAATATTTTTAAATTGATAACTTTTTCACTTTTTGGTATATTGAAAACACCCTGAAATGTCAAACAGCCGATTTGTCACATTTTGCCACTGCAAGAACTCGGATTCGGACAACTCGGCAGGGCATTCGGAATTCGCAGACGGCTAGCCTGGGCTAAGTAAGTTGGCCAAGGCCTAGCCTATTCGGTAGCAAGAATGCAAGTTGCAAATAGAGCTCTTTTAGTATAAAGTGAAATTTGGTCACCAGAGGAATGCGCGGACAACAAAACAGAGAGAAGCAATGACTACTGACCATTCTTCGTGCCATGGTTTCACCATGCGCAGCATGCCCAGTAGTACATGAAAAATGGCCGTCAACCGTGGTCATGCTGCACGAGGCAATATATAAAATATATAGCCTATATTATATTATAATAACATAGGCTCATGGTGCGCCTCAGGCGGTCGGTCTTCCGTCACGATCACGATCGAACGCTGCTCAATGGAGGCCGACCCTGACGTATTTGAACAGATCCGATGCGAGAGAAAAGGAAAGAACAAAGGTGTCGGAAAAGGGAAAAACGTGTTCGGGTGTGTGCGTGTGTGTGCGTGTGTATGTGTGTGTGTGTGCGCGCGCGGGCGTGCGTGTGGTTGTGTGTATGTGCGTGTGCGTGTGTTTGTGTGTGTGTGTGTGAGCGTGTGTATGAGTGCGTGCGTGCGTGCGTGCGTTCGCGCGCGCTGTGTGTGAACGTGCGCGTGCACGTTTATGTGACCGTGCGTGCATGTGTGTCTGTATTATGTGTATGTAAACAAGTGCACAAAGTGTGAGCATGCAAGTTAGCACGGCGTACGTGAATGAATGCACGAACGCTCTCGTGTGAGCGACGTCGAGGCATCCACGATAGGAAAAGACGCTCATAAAAGTGCAACTGTTTTTAAAACAGTCTGAACACCACCACAGAGACGAGTAGACTACGCATGACCTAGACGTACCCAGCTCAGAGCGACGGGAATAGATCCCAACTTTCCAATTGCGCCCTCGAAAGGCCTGCTCACGAAGAGCAAACTCTTCAAGAGGAAACGGCTGATACATTGGAGCGACACAAAAACCCTTTCACACAAGAAGAATCGCCGCGAGATTACCGATTTGGAAGGGGACAGAGAGAGAGAGAGAGAGAGAGAGAGAGAGAGAGAGAGAGAGAGAGAGAGAGAGAGAGAG